>NW_022316920.1:0-17303 GCF_002776525.5 Piliocolobus tephrosceles
AGACTATAGGGCCAAAGGAAATCTCCGCCGATACAAATGAGAAAGAAGCTTTCTGAGAAACTTCTTTGTGACCTGTGAATTCACCTTACAGAGTTACATCTTTCTCCCCATGAAGCCGTTCACAAAGACAGTTCTCATGGAGTTTGCAAAGTGATATTTGGGATCCCAGTGAGGGCTATGGTGAAAAAGGAACTATCCTCAGAGAAAAACTGGAAAGAAGCGTTCTGAGAAACTGCATTGTGTCATTTGAATGCAACTCACAGAGTTCCCCTTTCCTTTTCATGGATCCTTTGGCTAACCCTGTTTTCCTGAAATCTGCATTTGGATATTACGCAGCACCATGAAGCTTACGGTGACAAATTAGATATCGTCAGAGAAAAACTAGAAAGTAGCTTTCTGAGAAACTTCTCTGTGATAAGTGAATTCATCTCACAGAGTTTTAACTTAGTCTTCATAAAGCAGTTTGCTGGCAGTGTTTTCTTGGAATTTGTAAAGTGATATTTGGGAGCACATTGAGGCTTATGGTGAACAAGGAAATATCCTCTGATAATAGCAAGAAAGGAGCTTTCTGAGAGATTCCTTTCTGATGTGTGAATTCATCATACACAATTTCACCTTTCCCTTCTGGTTGCAGTTTGCTAACACTCTTTTCGTGAATTCTGGAAAGTGATATTTGGGAGCTCATTGTGGCCTATGGTGAAAAGGGAAATATGCTCAGACAAAAAATGGAAGGAAGCCTTCTGAGAAACTGCATTGCCATGTGTGAATGGAACTCACAGAGTTACACTTATCTCTTCAGTCATCAGTTTGCCAACATGTTTTCTTGTAATCTGATATGGGATATATCTTAGCGAAATGAATCATACTGTGTCAAAAGGAATATCCTCATATAAAATCTAGAAAGAAGTTTCTTACAAACTTCTCTGTGATAAGTGAATTCATCTCACAGAGTTACAACTTAGTTTTCATGCAGCAGTTTGGTGACACTGTTTTCGTGGGCTCTGGAAAGTGATATTTGGGAGCGCATTGAGGCCCATGGTGAAAAAAGATATATCCTCTGGTAATAGCTAGAAAGAAGCTTTCTAAGAGATGCTTTCTGATCTTTAACTTCATCTCTCAGAGTTACACTACTATTTCCTGCAACCATTTGCTAGCACTGTCTTTGTGGATTCTTAGCACTGATATTTCCGATAGGTTTGAAGAGTCTAAGGACACAGGAAATATCTTCCCAGAAAAACTGGAATGAAGCTTTCTGAGAAACTGCTTTGTGATGCGTGAATTTATTTCACAGAGTTACACCACTCTTTCAAGGAGGAGTTTGCCAGCACTGATTTTCTGGAATCTCTGAAGTGACATCCTGGATATCGTAGAATCCCATGCTGAATAATGAGATATCCTCAGACAAATATGCAGAGAAGCCTTCTCAGAAACTTCTTGGTTGTGGGTGAATTCTGCTCACAGAGTTTCCTCATGGTTGTCATTGAGAAGCTTGCTAAGAGTGTTTTCGCAGCATCTGCAAAAGGACACACGGTGGCGCTCCGAGACCACAAATAAACTCAGCGCCAAAGAAAGACGCTTTTTAAGAACCGGCTTTGTGCTGCGTGAATTCAACTAACTGAGTTCCAGTTGTATTTCGTGGAACCGTTTCCCAGTCCCGTTTTGGTGGAATGTGAGAACTGATATTTCGGATCCCTTTGAAGACTATAGGTCCAAAGGAAATCTCCGCCAATACAAATGAGAAAGAAGCTTTCTGAGAAACTTCTTTGTGACCTGTGAATTCATCTCACATTGTTACACCTTTCTCCCCATGAAGCCGTTCACAAAGACAGTTCACGTGGGGTTTTCAAAGTGATATTTGGGACCCCAGTGAGGGCTATGGTGAAAAAGGAAATATCCTCAGAGAAAAACTGGAAAGAAGCGTTCTGAGAAACTGCATTGTGACACATGAATGCAACTCACAGAGTTACCCTTTCCTTTTCAAGGATCCGTTGGTTAACCCTGTTTTCTTGAAATCTGCATTGGGATATTTCGTAGCGCAATGAAGCTTACGGTGACAAAGGAGATATCGTCAGAGAAAAACAAGAAAGTAGCTTTCTGAGAAACTTCTCTGGGCTAAGTGAATTCATCTCACAGAGTTATAACTTGGTCTTCATGAAGCAGTTGCCTTTCAGTGTTTTCGTGGTATCTGTAAAGTGATATTTGGGAGTGCATTGAGGCCTATGGTGAAAAAGGAAATATCCTGAGATAATAGCTAGAAAGAAGCTTTCTGAGAGATTGCTTTCTGATGTGTGAATTCATCATACAGAGTTTCACCTTTCCCTTGTGGTAGCAGTTTGTGAAAACAGTCTTTTCGTGGATTCTGGAAGGTGAGATTTGGGAGCTCATTGTGTTCTATGGTGAAAAGGGAAATATGCTCAGACAAAAAATGGAAGGAAGCCTTCTGAGAAACTGCATTGCCATGTGTGAATGCAACTCACAGAGTTACACTTGTCTCTTCAGTCATCAGTTGGACATCATAGTTTTCTTGTAATTTGAAACGAGATACATCTTAGCGCAATGAAGCTTACGGTGAAAAAAAGAAATATCCTCATATAAAATCTAGAAAGAAGCTCCCTTAGAAACTTCTCGGTGATGTGTGAATTCATCTCCCAGAGTTACTTATCAAGGAGCAGTCGGTTACCACTGCCGTTGAGGAAACTGAGAAGGTCTAGTTTGGGTCGCATAGAGTCCTATGCTGGTAAAGGAAATATCCTCCATTAAAAACGTGAAAGAAGCTTTGTGAGAAACTTCTTTGTCATATGTGAATTCATCTCACAGAGTTACAACTTAGTCTTCATGCAGCAGTGCGCTGACAGTGTTTTCGTGGAATCTGGAAAGTGTTATTTGGGAGCGCATTGAGGCCTACGGTGAAAAAGGAAATATCCTCAGATAATAGCTACAAAGAAGCTTTCTGAGAGACTGCTTTCTGATGTGTGAATTCATCATAGAGAGTTTCACCTTTCCCTTCTGGTAGTATTTTGCTAACACTCCTTTCGTGGATTCTGGAAAGTGAGATTTCGGAGCTCATTGTGGCCTATGGTGAAAAGGGAAATATGCTGAGACAAAACCTGGAAGGAAGCCTTCTGAGAAACTGCATTGCCATGTGTGAATGCAACTCACAGAGTTACACTTATCTCTTCAGTCATCAGTTTGCCAACATGTTTTCTTGTAATCTGAAACGGGATACATCTTAGCACAATGAAGCTTACGGTGTCAAAGGAAATATCCTCATATAAAATCTAAAAAGAAGCATTCTTAGATACTTCTCTGTGATACGTGACTTATTCTCACGGAGTTACAACTTAGTCTTCATGCAGCAGTTTGCTGACAGTGTTTTCGTGGAATCGGGAAAGTGATATTTGGGAGCGCATTGAGGTCTATGGGGAAAAAGGAAATAGCCTCAGATAATAGCTAGAAAGAAGCTCTCTGAGAGATTGCTTTCTGATCTGTAACTGCATCTCCCAGAGTTACACTACTGTTTCCTGCAACCATTTGCTAGCACTGTCTTTGTGGATTCTGAGCACTGATACTTCTGATAGGTTTGAAGAGTCTAAGGACACAGGAAGTATCTTCCGAGAAAAACTCGAATGAATCTTTCTGAGAAACTGCTTTGTGATGCGTGAATTGATTTCACGGTGTTACACCACTCTTTCATGGAGGAGTTTGCTAGCAGTGATTTTCTGGAATCTCTGAAGTGACATCCTGGAAATCGTGGAATTCCATGCTGAATGATGAGATATCCTCAGACAAATCTGTAGAGAAGCCTTCTGAGAAACTTCTTGGTTGTGGGTGAATTCTGCTCACAGAGTTTCCTCATGGTTTTCATTGAGAAGCTTGCTAAGAGCGTTTTCGCAGAATCTGAGAAAGGACACACAGTGGCGCGCCAAGACCACAAATAAACTCAGCTCCCAAACACAGATGCTTTCTGAGAAACGGCTTTGTGCTGTGTGAATTCAACTCACTGAGTTCCAGTTGTATTTCTTGGAGCCGTTTCCCAGCCCCTTTTTGGTGGAATCTAAGAATTGATATTTTGGATCTCTTTGAAGACTATAGGGCCAAAGGAAATCTCCGCCGATACAAATGAGAAAGAAGCTTTCTGAGAAACTTCTTTGTGACCTGTGAATTCATCTCACAGATTTACACCTTTCTCCCGATGAAGCTGTTCACAAAGACCGTTCTCGTGGAGTTTGCAAAGTGATAATTGGGAGCCCAGTGAGGGCTATAGTGAAGAAGGAAGTATCCTCAGAGAAAAACTGGAAAGTGCGTTCTGGTAAACTGCATTGTGACACGTGAATGCAACTCACAGAGTTCCCCTTTCCTTTTCATGGATCCGTTGGCTAACCCTGTTTTCTTGAAATCTGCATTTGGATATTACACAGCGCAATGAAGCTTACGGTGACAAAGGAGATATCGTCAGAGAAAAACAAGAAAGTAGCTTTCTGAGAAACTTCTCTGGGCTAAGTGAATTCATCTCACAGAGTTATAACTTGGTCTTCATGAAGCAGTTGCCTTTCAGTGTTTTCGTGGAATCTGTAAAGTGATATTTGGGAGCGCATTGAGGACTATGTTGAAAAAGGAAATATCCTCAGAATATAGCTAGAAAGAAGCTTTCTGAGAGATTGCTCTCTCTTGTGTGAGTTCATCATACTGAGTTTCACCTTTCCCTTCTGGTAGCAGTTTGCTAACACTCTTTTCGTGGATTCTGGAAATCCACGAAATGAGATTTGGGAGCTCATTTTGGCCTATGGTGAAAAGGGAAATATCCTCAGACACAAACTGGTAGGAAGCCTTCTCAGAAACTGCATTGCCATGTGTGAATGTGAAAGGGCACAGAAATGCAAGCCCACTCCACCCTGTTGCTAAACCTTTGTCCTGCTCTCACAAACATATTGTAAAGATGTTGTAAGTTCTTGTTTTTCTGTGGCATGGCAGGGTCACAGGACTCGTTTAAGTATGACTTGCAAAACCTGTTGTGAAACCTGTCGCAATATGATTAACTGCCTTTGTGTGAGACTGCTTTCCCACCTCGGGTTTGCGAAATCAAGCCGTGCCCTGTCCTGCAAGACCCTGATAAACGTCATCAGAGTTTCAAAATTAACTGATGTATCAGAATTGGCGGGAACCAATCATAATCAGCCGAATCGCCTTGTTGAAATATCAGCCAATCATACATCTAGTTTGTATAATGACTCTGTGCCTGTTTACCCCAGACTATATAACACTGTCCTGAGCCCAGTTGGGAAGCTCTCCTGCTTCGCTCATTTCACGGGTGTGCGTGAGGTTTCCAGGTTCGAACCTGTAATAAAGATCCTTGCTGCTTGGCTTTGACTCTGGACTCTGGTGGTCTTCTCTGGGGAATAAACGGTCTGGGTATAACAAATGGGGGCTCGTCCAGGATTTCCCCCAAGCCCACCAGTCCTCCAAGTCAACGTATCTTATCTGTAAGTAAGCCGGCTTTGTCTTTGTCTCTGTCTCTGTCTCTGAGTGTCTTCCTGAAATTTCACGAAATCTGTGATCTGTATTAGCCTGTATTGTGGGTGACATGGTCTGGGCGGACGCGCTAAAAGACAGCCACTCGGGACTCGTGGGAGACGTCCCCCAGTGCCCATCTGGGGGCCTCCACACTTGGTCATCCCGTCTGACTCAGGTCGGCAGTTAAGTCTGTCACGCGCTCGCGAATGCTCATCGTTTACCACTGTCTGTCTGTTATTGTTAAGTTTTAAGTCCAAAAAGAAACATAAAACCTCTTTTTCCCTTCCAGGACCGGACCTGCCAGATACTCCCCTCTGCTTTACACTCATTTTCGTCTCTCCTTCTCTTTGTGGGAGCAGTCCAGAAATGGGCAACGCCCAGAGCACGCCGCTCTCCCTCCTTGTTAATAATTTCAAAGACGTGAAGGCTCGGGGGCGTGATTTAAGTGTAGAACTAAGAAAAGGGAAGCTAATTACTCTCTGCCGTTCGGAGTGGCCCACCTTTGGCATAGGGTGGCCCTCCGAAGGAACTTTCTGTCTCTCTATTATTGCTAAGGTGAAAGATAAGGTTTTTCTACCAGGGCGGTCAGGACACCCTGACCAAATTCCTTACATCCTAGTGTGGCAGAACCTTGTGGAAAACCCACCACCCTGGGTGATTCCGTTCATCCCTGAGCCCTGCAAGGTCCTGGTAACGCGACCCACAAGACAAAGGGCTCCCCCTTCTCCCTCGGCCCCTGTACTGCCAGATAGCCAGGACCCCATATCGTTAGAACCCACACTTCCCCCACCATATCCGCACCCCATCCCTCAGGCCCCAGTCCCCCAGGGTGCCTCCGTGGAGGAACACGGGGATCACGAAGCGGAAGCAGCCGAAAGCGAAAGTAACCCAGGGGGGCCAGCTGGCTGAACACGAGGCCGCGTGCAACGTGACCAAGGTTCCCGACTCCCCGACTCCACTGTAGCCCTGCCCCTCAGAGAGATAGGATTGCCTGATGATACCGGGCTCCCCCGTCTCATGTATTTGCCTTTCTCCACTAGTGAGTTGTACAATTGGAAGTCCCAAAATGCTCGGTTTCAGATAATCCCAAAGATCTAACCTCGTTGTTAGACAGTGTCATGTTTACCCACCATCCGACTTGGGATGACTGTCAACAGCTCCTCCGAATCCTGTTCACAACGGAGGAGCGAGAAAGAATCCAGGTCGAGGCTAGAAAGTGGGTTCCGGGAGATGATGGCCAGCCAACTGCAAATCTGGACCTCATCAACGCAGCTTTTCCTTTGACCCGACCCAGATGGGACTACAACAGCAGAAGGTAGGGGACGACTGCTCATTTATCGCCAGACTCTAATGGGGGGTCCCCGGGCTGCAGCTCGCAAGCCCACCAACTTGGCTAAAGTATATTCTGTGCTACAAGGTAAGACAGAAAGCCCTGCTATCTATTTAGAGAGATTAATGGAAGCCTTCAGACAGTTTACCCCTATGGACCTGGAAGCACTGGAAAATCAGGCAGCAGTAGTAATGTCCTTTGTAAACCAGGCAGCACCAGATATTAAAAGAAAACTCCAGAAATTAGAGAGTTTAGAGGGAAAGCAGATTCAGGACCTCCTTCAAATGGCCCAGTGAGTTTATAATAATAGGGATACTCCAGAAGAAAAACAGTTTAAGGCAACTAAAGAAATGACCAAAGTCTTGGTAGCAGCTTTCCCCCAGCCAGGGAATGACCAAAGCAGAAAGCAGGCAAAGCAAGGCTCCAGGCAAGGATTAGAAAAGGATCAGTGTGCTTATTGCAAGGAACATGGTCACTGGATTAAAGACTGCCCAAAGAAACGGAAACCAGCTAACCCTACCTCCGTACTCGTTACCCAGGACTCTGACTAGAGAGGACGGGGTTCGGACCCCCTCCCCAAACCCAGGGTAACTTTGCAAGTGGAGGGGTCCCCAGTTTGCTTCTTGGTCGATACTGGGGCAGAACTCTCAGTCCTAACCAAACCAATTGGAAAAATGTCTAAGAAAACATCCTGGGTGCACGGGGCCACAGGCATCAAGAAATACCCCTGGACAACCCAGAGGACTGTAGACATAGGAACGGGAAAAGTATCCTATTCCTTCCTAGTCATCCCAGAAAGCCCCTGCCCCCTACTAGGGAGGGACTTGCTGACAAAAATGGGGGCCCAAATCCACTTTGAACCAGAAGGGCCCAAGATAACTGACTCCCAAAACAAGCCCATATCAATCCTGACTGTTACTTTAGAAGATGAGTACAGACTCCATCAGGAGCAAAAGCCCCCTGATCAGGAAATTGACTCATGGCTCCAGCGCTTCCCTGAAGCGTGGGCAGAAACCGGGGGCTTAGGATTAGCAAAGCATCGGCCTGCCATTTTTGTTGAAGTTAAGCCAGGGACGGATCCGGTTCGGGTTCGGCAATATCCTATGTCCCTAGAGGCGAGAGAAGGAATCACGCCTCACATCCGCCGGCTTCTAGACCAGGGAGTCTTTCGAGCTTGCCACTTGCCATGGAATACTCCACTGTTTCCTGTTCGTAAACCCAACAGTACAGATGACAGGCCAGTACAGGATTTAAGAGAAGTTAATAAGAGGGTCATGGACATACATCCCACTGTGCCCAATCCATACACCCTTCTGAGTGCCTTACATCCCGAAAAACAGTGGTATACCGTTCTCGATCTAAAAGATGCTTTCTTCAGCCTTCCTCTGGCTCCCAAAAGTCAAGAACTCTTTGCATTTGAATGGACTGAGAGGGGCGTCAACGGTCAGCTAACATGGACCAGGCTACCACAAGGGTTCAAGAACTCGCCAACCCTGTTCGATGAAGCCCTTCATAAAGATGTGGGTGAGTACAGGTGGCAACACCCTGAAATAACTCTTTTGTAACCAAAGCCCGAAAAGAAACAGTCCTACGCATCCCTAGACCCCAGTCAACATGGCAAGTAAGAGAATTCCTGGGGTCAGCAGGGTTCTGTAGGTTATGGATACCCGGATTTGCTGAGTTAGCCAAGCCCCTATACCAGGCAACAAAGGAACGGCAGCCCTTCAATTGGACGGAAGAGGCTGAGCTGACCTTCCAACAAATCAAAACTGCCTTGTTATCAGCCCCCGCGCTAGGGCTCCCTGATGTCTCCAAGCCCTTCCACTTATACGTGGATGAAAGAAAGGGTGTTGCAAAAGCCGTGTTAACACAGTACCTAGGCCCCTGGCAGAGGCCAGTCACCTATTTGTCAAAGAAATTAGATTCAGTGGCTGCTGGCTGGCCACCCTGCCTCCGGATAATCGTGGCGACCGCCCTAATGGTCCGAGACGCTGATAAACTTATCATGGGGCAAGAGTTGCGCGTTACAACCCCGCATGCCATTGAAGGCGTCCTCCGGCAGCCGCCGGACCGATGGATGAGTAACGCCCAGCTCACCCACTATAAAGGACTGCTGTTAAACCCCCACAGAATAACTTTTCTGCCCCCAACCTCTTTAAACCCTGCATCACTGCTGCCAAATCCAGACTTGGACGGCCCGTCCCATGAGTGCACTGAGATACTGGCTCAGGTGCATGGGGTGCGGGAAGACCTGCAAGATCGTCCGCTCCCCGACGCAGAACTCATCTGGTTCACTGATGGCAGCAGCTTCGTCCACCAAGGCCAGCGGTATGCAGGAGTGGCCGTAACGTCAGTGACTGAGGTAATCTGGGCGGAAACCTTGCCTCCCGGGACATCGGCCCAAAGAGCGGAGCTGATAGCACTCACCCAGGCCCTCATCCTAGGGGCAGAGAAAAAACTAACAGTATACATGGACAGCCGCTATGCTTTCGCCACTGCACACATACCTGGGGCCATCTACAGAGAGAGAGGACTATTAACAGCTGAAGGCAAAGAAATAAAAAACAAGCAAGAGATCCTAGCCCTATTAACTGCTTTGTGGAAACCAAAGAAATTGGCTATCGTACATTGCCCTGGGCATCAGAAACCAACTACGCCAATTGCTCGAGGCAACTCCTTAGCCGACCAAACTGCACGGAGCATAGCAAAGGCTCCCAGTCAGCTCCTCGCGCTCCAGCTCCCTGATCCTGGCCCACGAGAATTGCCATGTTTTCCCTACTATTCCAAACAGGATCGCGAGTGGATGGACACGCTTCCCCTAAAACAGGTTCAAAATGGGTGGTGGACTGATGTAAATGACCAAACCATCCTACCAGAAAAACTAGGACGGCAGGTGTTGGAACATATCCACCGGACAACCCACCTGGGTGCCCGGCGAATGATAGACTTAATCAGACATGCCAAGTTGAGAATTAGGCACATAGCTGAACTGGCCAACAATGTTACAACAAATTGCAAAGTCTGCCAACTGAACAACGCTTACCCCTAGACTCAAGCCACTGTAGGGACCAGGTTTAGAGGAACTAGACCTGGCGTCTATTGGGAGATAGATTTCACGGAGGTAAAGCCAGGTTAATATGGGTACCAGTACTTACTTGTTTTTGTAGATACTTTTTCAGGATGGACAGAAGCGTTCCCAACTAAGAGAGAAACTGCCCAGGTTGTAGCAAAGAAAATTTTGGAAGAAATCCTCCCCAGGTATGGCTTTCCCATCCAGATAGGATCAGACAATGGACCAGCCTTCGTTGCTAAGGTAAGTCAGGATTTGGCTTCCATTCTTGGGGCAGATTGGAAATTGCATTGTGCTTATAGGCCCCAAAGTTCAGGACAGGTAGAAAGAATGAATCGGACCCTGAATGAGACCTTAACTAAATTGACTATGGAGACTGGTGCTAACTGGGTAGTACTTCTCCCCTACGCTCTGTTCCGGTCCCGGAATACCCCTTACAGACTGGGCCTTACCCCATATGAAATCATGTATGGCACCCCCACCCCTGGTTCCCAGTTGAAAAAATGACCTACCGAAATCTGAAACCGAAAATGTCTCTGAGCTCTTGTTCTCACTACAAGCCTTACAGAAAATTCATCAGGAAATTTTGCCCAAGCTACGAGAGCTGTACGAAATGGGACCTCTGCCAACACCTCATTTGTTCCAGCCAGGAGACTGGGTCTTAGTCAAGCGCCACAGACAAGAGACCCTCCAGCCCAGGTGGAAAGGACCACTGCAAATACTCCTGACTACTCCCACCGCTCTCAAAGTAGAAGGCATCGCTTCGTGGATCCACTACACACACGTCAAACCAGTGGACCCGACCTCCGATCTTCTCGGGCCGATCACGGCAGCGATGGAGACACCAACCACGTGGACTGTGGATAAAGCTAAGAACAATCCCTTGAAGCTAACCCTGCGCCGTCATCCCCATAGCTGTAACCATGTCTAGCTTACCAATATTCTTATATCTTATGCATCTAACTCTCCTCACTGCTGCGCCATCTAATCCCTATGTCCGGAGGTTTTGGCTCTATGAAAACAAAACTCACCCCGGGGAAACCCCCCAGGTGGGTAAACTGCTAGCTAGTGCAGACTGCCCCCCCTCCTGGTGCAGTACTCCGATTTACCTCAACTTCACTGAATTCCTAATTGCCCAACCAGGAATACCCATGATCTGCTTTGAATATGATCAGACTGAATATAATTGCAAACATTATTGGTGGCTTCAGAGTGCAGGCTGCCCTTATAGTTATTGCACTGGTCACACGGTTACCGAGTGGAAAAATTACCGGGACCAGTCCCCGTTTGGTTCTGGTCTCCAGTCAGGGTGGAATTTCTATAAAGATAAAAACAAGGTTTATACCTGGATCATAAGAGACCCATGGGACTCACGGTGGACGTCACCCCAACACTGGGTGGTCTACTACACTTCCACTAGTACTTGGCCCAATAGTCACCTGTACCTATGGCGGAGTCTAGTCCAGACTCAGCCCCTAATCCATACACAGATCCACAGACAAGAAACTAAGCTATCACAAAACTTGCAGCCCTTCTCCTGGCTGACCTTACTACAGGAAGGGCTAGCATTCGCCAGACTTACCGGTTTAGGTGATCTGTCCTCTTGCTTCATGTGTGCAACCCTGGGGAGGCCACCGTTAACTGCCGTTCCCCTATCCTCCCCTCCCGCCATCTATACGGCAGATTTTAATTCATCCACGGTCACAATACCCGATGTAGCCCTGTATCGTGACCCATACCAAGAAAAATATCCCTACTGTTATTCGGCACATAGCAACAGCCTCTGCAACCAATCGGCTGCATACCCTAGCAGCCCCCTATATGCTCCCCCTGGTGTATTCTTCTGGTGTAATATGACTCTGTTAAAAACTTTGTCCAAAAGCATTTCCGATGGACAATTGTGTATCCCTGTTACCCTAGTCCCTTGGCTGACCTTACTGACCCCGGCTGAGTTCATAGGCTGGGCAGGGACTGCCTCGACCAAGACTGCGTGGCATAAGCGGGAAGTATTTCTGCCCCTAATCGCCGGAATATCCTTAACCACATCCATAGTCGCAGCAGAGTTGGCAGGGGGAGCCTTACAGCGCTCCATAATAGAGAACGACAAGCTGTTCCAACAATTCTCTGTTGCTATGGAGGACTCCGCCTATTCCTTAGCCTCCCTTCAGTGGCAGCTCACCACCCCAGCCCAGGTCACCCTCCAAAACCGCAGGGCCTTAGACTTACTCACAGCAGAGAAAGGAGGTACCTGTATGTTCCTCAAAGAAGAATGCTGTTTCTATATAAATGAGTCAGGATTAGTTGAGGAGAGAGTCCAATTTCTACATAAACTAAGCTTAGAAATGAAAAAGAAACAGTTTACTACAGCAGCTAATAATTGGTGGAACTCTTCCATGTTTTCTCTTCTAGCACCTTTCATAGGCCCCCTAATGTCTTTACTGCTTCTGCTGACTATAGGCCCCAGTGTAGTAAATAAAATTTTACAATTTGTTAGACAAAGATTTGATACCATCCAATTAATGGTCCTCCGCAGCCATTACCAACCCCTTCCTCACACTGAAGAAGAGATCACTCTATGACAGTTCAGGATACAGTATTGGACACCCAGTTACTTATGAGAGGGGGAAATGAAAGGGCACAGGAATGCAAGCCTACTCCACCCTGTTGCTAAACCTTTGTCCTGCTCTCACAAACATATTGTAAAGATGTTGTGAGTTCCTGTTTTTCTGTGGCATGGCAGGGTCACAGGACGCGTTTAAGTATGACTTGCAAAACCTGTTGCGAAACCTGTCGCAATATGATTAACTGCCTTTGTGTGAGACTGCTTTCCCGCCTCGGGTTTGTGAAAACAAGCCCTGCCCTGTCCTGCAAGACCCTGATAAACATCATCAGAGTTTCAAAATTAACTGAAATATCAGAACTGGCGGGAACCAATCATAATCAGCGGAATAGCCTTGTTGAAATATCAGCCAATCATAAATCTAGTTTGTATAATGACTCTGTGCCTGTTTACCCCAGACTATATAACACTGTCCTGAGCCCAGTTGTTGAGCTCTCCTGCTCCGTTCGTTTCACGGGTGTGCGTGAGGGTTCCAGGTTCGAACCTGTAATAAAGATCCTTGCTGCTTGGCTTTGACTGTGGACTCTGGTGGTCTTCTCTGGGGAATAAACGGTCTGGGTATAACAAATGCAACTCAAAGAGTTGCACTTTTCTCTTCAGTCATAAGTTTGCCAACACAGTTTTCTTGTAATCTGAAACGGGATACATCTAGCGCAATGAAGCTTACGGTGTCAGAAGAAATATCCTCATATAAAATCTAGAAAGAAGCTTTCTGAGAAACTTCTCTGTGATGTTTGAATTCATCTCACAGAGTTACAGTTACATTTAAAAGAGCAGTCGGTTAACAATGTCTTTGAGGAAACTGAGAAGGGCTAGTTTGGATCGCATTGAGACCTATGATGATAAAGGAAGTATCCTCCATTAAAAACGTGAAAGAAGCTTTGTGAGAAACTTCTTTGTGATATGTGAATTCATCTCAGAGAGTTACAACTTAGTCTTCATGCAGCAGTTTGCTGACAGAGTTTTCGTGTAATCTGGAAAGTGATATTTGGGAGCTCCTTGAGGCCTATGGTGAAAAAGGAAATAGCCTCAGATAATAGCTAGAAAGAAGCTTTCTGAGAGATTACTTTCTGATCTGTTACTTCATCTCACAGAGTTACACTTCTATTTCCTGCAACCGTTTGCTAGCACTGTCTTTGTGGATTCTGAGAACTGATATTTCCGATAGGTTTGAAGAGTCTAAGGACACAGGAAATATCTTCCCAGAAAAAATGGAATGAAGCTTTCTGAGAAACTGCTTTGTGATGCGTGCATTTATTTCACAGTGTTACACCACTGTGTAACACTTTATGGTGAAAAAGGAAGTATCCTCAGATAATAGGTAGAAAGAAGCTTTCTGAGAGATTGGTTTCTGATCTGTAACTTCATCTCACAGAGTTACACTACTATTTCCTGCAACCATTTGCTAGCACTGTCTTTGCGGATTCTGGCCACCGATATTTCCGATAGGTTTGAGGAGTCTAAGGACACAGGAAATATCTTCCAAAAAAACTGGAAAGACGCTTTCTGAGAAACTGCTTAGTGATGTGTGAATTCATTTCACAGTGTTACACCACTCTTTCGTGGGGGAGTTTGCTAGCACTGATTTTCTGGAATCTCTGAAGTGACATCCTGGATATCGTGGAATCCCATGCTGAATAATGAGATATCCTCAGACAAATCTGCAGAGAAGCCTTCTCAGAAACTTCTTGGTTGTGGGTGAATTCTGCTCACACAGTTTCCTCATGGTTGTCATTAAGAGCTTCCTAAGAGCGTTTTCGCAGAATCTGCAAAAGGATATACACGGTGGCGCTCCGAGACCACAAATAAACTAAGCTCCCAAACACTGACGCTTTCAGAGAAAAGGCTTTGTGCTGTGTGAATTCAACTCACTGAGTTCCAGTTGTATTTCGTGGAGCCGTTTCCTAGCCCCACTTTGGTGGACTCTGAGGACTGATATTTCGGATCCGTTTGAAGAGTATAGGGCCAAAGGAAATCTCCGCAGTTATAAAAGAGAAAGAAGGATTCTGAGAAACTACTTTGTGACCTGTGAATTCATCTCACAGAGTTACACTTTCTCCAAATGAAGCCATTCACAAAGACAGTTCTCGTGGAGTTTGCAAAGTGATATTTGGGAGCCCAGTGAGGGCTATGGTGAAAAAGGAAATATCCTGAGAGAAAAACGGGAAAGAAGCGTTCTGAGAAACTGCATTGGGACACGTGAATGCAACTCACAGAGTTCCCCTTTCCTTTTCATGGATCTGTTGGCTAACCCTGTTTTCTTGAAATCAGCATTGGGATATTTCGTAGTGCAATGAAGCTTACGGTGACAACGGAGATATCGTCAGAGAAAAACTAGAAAGTAGCTTTCTGAGAAACTTCTCTGTGATAAGTGAATTCATCTCACAGAGTTATAACTTAGTCTTCATGAAGCAGTTTCCTGGTAGTGTTTTCCTGGAATCTGTAAAGTGATATTTGCGAGCGCTTTGAGGCCTATGGTGAAAAAGGAAATATCCTCAGATAATAGCTAGAAAGAAGCTTTCTGAGAAATTGCTTTCTGATGTGTGAATTCATCATAGAGAGTTTCACCTTGCCCTTCTGGTAGCAGTTTGCGAACACTCTTTTCGTGGATTCTGGAAAGTGTGATTTGGGAGCTTAATGTGGCCTATGGTGAAAAGGGAAATATGCTCAGACAAAAACTGGAAGGAAGCCTTCTGAGAAATTCACACATTTCTCAGAATGTGTGAGAAAATTCACACATTGCCATGTGTGAATGCAACTCACAGAGTTACAGTTGTCTCTTCAGTTATCAGTTTGCCATCAGAGTTTTGTTGTAATCTGAATCGGGATTCGTCTTAGCGCAATGAATCTTACGGTGTCAAAAGAAATATCCTCATTTAAAATTTAAAAAGAAGCTTTCTTAGAAAATTCTCTGTGATGTATGAATTCACCTCACAGAGTTACAGTTACATTTCAATGAGCAGTCGGTTACCACACTGAGGAAACTTAGAAAGGCTAGTTTGGGTCGCTTTGAGGCCTATGCTGATAAAGGAAATATCCTCCATTAAAAACGTGAAAGAAGCTTTGTGAGAAACTTCTTTGTGATATGTGAATTCATCTCACAGAGTTACAAGTTAGTCTTCATGTAGCAGTGTGCTTACAGTGTTTTAGTGGAATCGGGAAAGTGATATTTGGGAGTGCATTGAGGCCTATGATGAAAAAGGAAATATCCTCAGATAATAGCTAGAAAGAAGCTTTCTGTGAGATTGCTTTCTGATGTGTGAATTCATTATACAGAGTTTCACTTTCCCTTTTGGTAGCAGTTTGCAAACACTCTTTTCGTGGATTCTAGAAAGTGAGAATTGGAAGTTCATTGTGGCCTATGGTGAAAAGGGAAATATGCTCAGACAAAAAGTGGAAGGAAGCCTTCTGACAAACTGCATTGTCAAGTGTGAATGCAACTCACAGAGGTACACTTATCTCTTCAGTCATCAGTTTGCCAGCACAGTTTTCTGATAATCCGAAACGGGATACATCGTAGCGCAAGCAAGCTTACGGTGTGAAAAGAAATATCCTCATATAAAATCTAGAAAGAAGCTTTCATAGAAACTTCTCTCTGATGTGTGAATTCATCTCACAGAGTTACAGTTACATTTTAAGGAGCAGTCGGTTGCCATTGTCTTTCAGGAAACTGAGAAGGGTTAGTTTGGGTCGCCTAGAGCCTACGCTGAAAAAGGAAATATCCTCCATTAAAAACGTGAAAGAAGTTTGTGACAAACTTCTTTGTGATATGTGAATTCATCTCACAGAGTTACAACTCAGTCTTCATGCAGCAGTTTGCTGACAGTGTTTTCGTGGAATCTAGAAAGTGATATTTGGGAGCGCATTTAGGACTAAGGTGAAAAAGGAAATATCCTCAGATAATAGCTAGAAAGAAACTTTCTGAGATATTGCTATCTGATCTGTAACTTCATCTCACAGAGTTACACTACTATTTCCTGCAACCTTTTGCTAGCACTGTCTTAGTGGATTCTGAGCACTGATATTTCTGATAGGTTTAAAGAGTCTATATGAGATATTTTACAGGAAATATCTTCCGAGAAAAACTGGAATGAAGCTTTCTGAGAAACTGCTTTGTGATGCGTGAATTCATTTCACAGTGTTACACCACTCTTTCATGGAGGGGTTTGATAGCACTGACTTTCTGGAATCTCTGAAGTGACCTCCTGGATGTCATGGAATCCCATGCTGAATAATGAGATATCCTCAGACAAATATGCAGAGAAGCCTTCTCAGAAACTTCTTGGTTGTGGGTGAATTCTGCTCACAGAGTTTCCCCATGGTTTTCATTGAGAAGCTTGCTAAGAGCGTTTTTGCAGAATCTGCAGAAGGACACACGGTGGCGCTCCAAGACCACAAATATATTCAGCTCCCAAACACAGATGCTTTCAGAGAAACGGCTTTGTGCTGTGTGAATTCAACTCACTGATTTCCAGTTGTATTTCGTGGAGCAGTTGCCTAGCCCGGTTTTCGTGGAATCTGAGAACTGATATTTCGGATCCCTTTGAAGACTATAGGGCCAAAGGAAATCTCCGCCGATACAAATGACAAAGAAACTTTCTGAGAAACGTCTTTGTGACCTGTGAATTCATCTCACGGAGTTACAACTTTCCCCTCATGAAGCCGTTCGCTAAGACAGTTCTCGTCGACTTTGCAAAGTGATATTTCGGAGCCCAGTGAGGGCTGTGGTGAAAAAGGAAATATCCTCAGAGAAAAACGGGAAAGAAGCGTTC
>NW_022316922.1:0-17303 GCF_002776525.5 Piliocolobus tephrosceles
GAACGCTTCTTTCCCGTTTTTCTCTGAGGATATTTCCTTTTTCACCACAGCCCTCACTGGGCTCCGAAATATCACTTTGCAAAGTCGACGAGAACTGTCTTAGCGAACGGCTTCATGAGGGGAAAGTTGTAACTCCGTGAGATGAATTCACAGGTCACAAAGACGTTTCTCAGAAAGTTTCTTTGTCATTTGTATCGGCGGAGATTTCCTTTGGCCCTATAGTCTTCAAAGGGATCCGAAATATCAGTTCTCAGATTCCACGAAAACCGGGCTAGGCAACTGCTCCACGAAATACAACTGGAAATCAGTGAGTTGAATTCACACAGCACAAAGCCGTTTCTCTGAAAGCATCTGTGTTTGGGAGCTGAATATATTTGTGGTCTTGGAGCGCCACCGTGTGTCCTTCTGCAGATTCTGCAAAAACGCTCTTAGCAAGCTTCTCAATGAAAACCATGGGGAAACTCTGTGAGCAGAATTCACCCACAACCAAGAAGTTTCTGAGAAGGCTTCTCTGCATATTTGTCTGAGGATATCTCATTATTCAGCATGGGATTCCATGACATCCAGGAGGTCACTTCAGAGATTCCAGAAAGTCAGTGCTATCAAACCCCTCCATGAAAGAGTGGTGTAACACTGTGAAATGAATTCACGCATCACAAAGCAGTTTCTCAGAAAGCTTCATTCCAGTTTTTCTCGGAAGATATTTCCTGTAAAATATCTCATATAGACTCTTTAAACCTATCAGAAATATCAGTGCTCAGAATCCACTAAGACAGTGCTAGCAAAAGGTTGCAGGAAATAGTAGTGTAACTCTGTGAGATGAAGTTACAGATCAGATAGCAATATCTCAGAAAGTTTCTTTCTAGCTATTATCTGAGGATATTTCCTTTTTCACCTTAGTCCTAAATGCGCTCCCAAATATCACTTTCTAGATTCCACGAAAACACTGTCAGCAAACTGCTGCATGAAGACTGAGTTGTAACTCTGTGAGATGAATTCACATATCACAAAGAAGTTTGTCACAAACTTCTTTCACGTTTTTAATGGAGGATATTTCCTTTTTCAGCGTAGGCTCTAGGCGACCCAAACTAACCCTTCTCAGTTTCCTGAAAGACAATGGCAACCGACTGCTCCTTAAAATGTAACTGTAACTCTGTGAGATGAATTCACACATCAGAGAGAAGTTTCTATGAAAGCTTCTTTCTAGATTTTATATGAGGATATTTCTTTTCACACCGTAAGCTTGCTTGCGCTACGATGTATCCCGTTTCGGATTATCAGAAAACTGTGCTGGCAAACTGATGACTGAAGAGATAAGTGTACCTCTGTGAGTTGCATTCACACTTGACAATGCAGTTTGTCAGAAGGCTTCCTTCCACTTTTTGTCTGAGCATATTTCCCTTTTCACCATAGGCCACAATGAACTTCCAATTCTCACTTTCTAGAATCCACGAAAAGAGTGTTTGCAAACTGCTACCAAAAGGGAAAGTGAAACTCTGTATAATGAATTCACACATCAGAAAGCAATCTCACAGAAAGCTTCTTTCTAGCTATTATCTGAGGATATTTCCTTTTTCATCATAGGCCTCAATGCACTCCCAAATATCACTTTCCCGATTCCACTAAAACACTGTAAGCACACTGCTACATGAAGACTAACTTGTAACTCTGTGAGATGAATTCACATATCACAAAGAAGTTTCTCACAAAGCTTCTTTCACGTTTTTAATGGAGGATATTTCCTTTATCAGCATAGGCCTCAAAGCGACCCAAACTAGCCTTTCTAAGTTTCCTCAGTGTGGTAACCGACTGCTCATTGAAATGTAACTGTAACTCTGTGAGGTGAATTCATACATCACAGAGAATTTTCTAAGAAAGCTTCTTTTTAAATTTTAAATGAGGATATTTCTTTTGACACCGTAAGATTCATTGCGCTAAGACGAATCCCGATTCAGATTACAACAAAACTCTGATGGCAAACTGATAACTGAAGAGACAACTGTAACTCTGTGAGTTGCATTCACACATGGCAATGTGTGAATTTTCTCACACATTCTGAGAAATGTGTGAATTTCTCAGAAGGCTTCCTTCCAGTTTTTGTCTGAGCATATTTCCCTTTTCACCATAGGCCACATTAAGCTCCCAAATCACACTTTCCAGAATCCACGAAAAGAGTGTTCGCAAACTGCTACCAGAAGGGCAAGGTGAAACTCTCTATGATGAATTCACACATCAGAAAGCAATTTCTCAGAAAGCTTCTTTCTAGCTATTATCTGAGGATATTTCCTTTTTCACCATAGGCCTCAAAGCGCTCGCAAATATCACTTTACAGATTCCAGGAAAACACTACCAGGAAACTGCTTCATGAAGACTAAGTTATAACTCTGTGAGATGAATTCACTTATCACAGAGAAGTTTCTCAGAAAGCTACTTTCTAGTTTTTCTCTGACGATATCTCCGTTGTCACCGTAAGCTTCATTGCACTACGAAATATCCCAATGCTGATTTCAAGAAAACAGGGTTAGCCAACAGATCCATGAAAAGGAAAGGGGAACTCTGTGAGTTGCATTCACGTGTCCCAATGCAGTTTCTCAGAACGCTTCTTTCCCGTTTTTCTCTCAGGATATTTCCTTTTTCACCATAGCCCTCACTGGGCTCCCAAATATCACTTTGCAAACTCCACGAGAACTGTCTTTGTGAATGGCTTCATTTGGAGAAAGTGTAACTCTGTGAGATGAATTCACAGGTCACAAAGTAGTTTCTCAGAATCCTTCTTTCTCTTTTATAACTGCGGAGATTTCCTTTGGCCCTATACTCTTCAAACGGATCCGAAATATCAGTCCTCAGAGTCCACCAAAGTGGGGCTAGGAAACGGCTCCACGAAATACAACTGGAACTCAGTGAGTTGAATTCACACAGCACAAAGCCTTTTCTCTGAAAGCGTCAGTGTTTGGGAGCTTAGTTTATTTGTGGTCTCGGAGCGCCACCGTGTATATCCTTTTGCAGATTCTGCGAAAACGCTCTTAGGAAGCTCTTAATGACAACCATGAGGAAACTGTGTGAGCAGAATTCACCCACAACCAAGAAGTTTCTGAGAAGGCTTCTCTGCAGATTTGTCTGAGGATATCTCATTATTCAGCATGGGATTCCACGATATCCAGGATGTCACTTCAGAGATTCCAGAAAATCAGTGCTAGCAAACTCCCCCACGAAAGAGTGGTGTAACACTGTGAAATGAATTCACACATCACTAAGCAGTTTCTCAGAAAGCGTCTTTCCAGTTTTTTTGGAAGATATTTCCTGTGTCCTTAGACTCCTCAAACCTATCGGAAATATCGGTGGCCAGAATCCGCAAAGACAGTGCTAGCAAATGGTTGCAGGAAATAGTAGTGTAACTCTGTGAGATGAAGTTACAGATCAGAAACCAATCTCTCAGAAAGCTTCTTTCTACCTATTATCTGAGGATACTTCCTTTTTCACCATAAAGTGTTACACAGTGGTGTAACACTGTGAAATAAATGCACGCATCACAAAGCAGTTTCTCAGAAAGCTTCATTCCATTTTTTCTGGGAAGATATTTCCTGTGTCCTTAGACTCTTCAAACCTATCGGAAATATCAGTTCTCAGAATCCACAAAGACAGTGCTAGCAAACGGTTGCAGGAAATAGAAGTGTAACTCTGTGAGATGAAGTAACAGATCAGAAAGTAATCTCTCAGAAAGCTTCTTTCTAGCTATTATCTGAGGCTATTTCCTTTTTCACCATAGGCCTCAAGGAGCTCCCAAATATCACTTTCCAGATTACACGAAAACTCTGTCAGCAAACTGCTGCATGAAGACTAAGTTGTAACTCTCTGAGATGAATTCACATATCACAAAGAAGTTTCTCACAAAGCTTCTTTCACGTTTTTAATGGAGGATACTTCCTTTATCATCATAGGTCTCAATGCGATCCAAACTAGCCCTTCTCAGTTTCCTCAAAGACATTGTTAACCGACTGCTCTTTTAAATGTAACTGTAACTCTGTGAGATGAATTCAAACATCACAGAGAAGTTTCTCAGAAAGCTTCTTTCTAGATTTTATATGAGGATATTTCTTCTGACACCGTAAGCTTCATTGCGCTAGATGTATCCCGTTTCAGATTACAAGAAAACTGTGTTGGCAAACTTATGACTGAAGAGAAAAGTGCAACTCTTTGAGTTGCATTTGTTATACCCAGACCGTTTATTCCCCAGAGAAGACCACCAGAGTCCACAGTCAAAGCCAAGCAGCAAGGATCTTTATTACAGGTTCGAACCTGGAACCCTCACGCACACCCGTGAAACGAACGGAGCAGGAGAGCTCAACAACTGGGCTCAGGACAGTGTTATATAGTCTGGGGTAAACAGGCACAGAGTCATTATACAAACTAGATTTATGATTGGCTGATATTTCAACAAGGCTATTCCGCTGATTATGATTGGTTCCCGCCAGTTCTGATATTTCAGTTAATTTTGAAACTCTGATGATGTTTATCAGGGTCTTGCAGGACAGGGCAGGGCTTGTTTTCACAAACCCGAGGCGGGAAAGCAGTCTCACACAAAGGCAGTTAATCATATTGCGACAGGTTTCGCAACAGGTTTTGCAAGTCATACTTAAACGCGTCCTGTGACCCTGCCATGCCACAGAAAAACAGGAACTCACAACATCTTTACAATATGTTTGTGAGAGCAGGACAAAGGTTTAGCAACAGGGTGGAGTAGGCTTGCATTCCTGTGCCCTTTCATTTCCCCCTCTCATAAGTAACTGGGTGTCCAATACTGTATCCTGAACTGTCATAGAGTGATCTCTTCTTCAGTGTGAGGAAGGGGTTGGTAATGGCTGCGGAGGACCATTAATTGGATGGTATCAAATCTTTGTCTAACAAATTGTAAAATTTTATTTACTACACTGGGGCCTATAGTCAGCAGAAGCAGTAAAGACATTAGGGGGCCTATGAAAGGTGCTAGAAGAGAAAACATGGAAGAGTTCCACCAATTATTAGCTGCTGTAGTAAACTGTTTCTTTTTCATTTCTAAGCTTAGTTTATGTAGAAATTGGACTCTCTCCTCAACTAATCCTGACTCATTTATATAGAAACAGCATTCTTCTTTGAGGAACATACAGGTACCTCCTTTCTCTGCTGTGAGTAAGTCTAAGGCCCTGCGGTTTTGGAGGGTGACCTGGGCTGGGGTGGTGAGCTGCCACTGAAGGGAGGCTAAGGAATAGGCGGAGTCCTCCATAGCAACAGAGAATTGTTGGAACAGCTTGTCGTTCTCTATTATGGAGCGCTGTAAGGCTCCCCCTGCCAACTCTGCTGCGACTATGGATGTGGTTAAGGATATTCCGGCGATTAGGGGCAGAAATACTTCCCGCTTATGCCACGCAGTCTTGGTCGAGGCAGTCCCTGCCCAGCCTATGAACTCAGCCGGGGTCAGTAAGGTCAGCCAAGGGACTAGGGTAACAGGGATACACAATTGTCCATCGGAAATGCTTTTGGACAAAGTTTTTAACAGAGTCATATTACACCAGAAGAATACACCAGGGGGAGCATATAGGGGGCTGCTAGGGTATGCAGCCGATTGGTTGCAGAGGCTGTTGCTATGTGCCGAATAACAGTAGGGATATTTTTCTTGGTATGGGTCACGATACAGGGCTACATCGGGTATTGTGACCGTGGATGAATTAAAATCTGCCGTATAGATGGCGGGAGGGGAGGATAGGGGAACGGCAGTTAACGGTGGCCTCCCCAGGGTTGCACACATGAAGCAAGAGGACAGATCACCTAAACCGGTAAGTCTGGCGAATGCTAGCCCTTCCTGTAGTAAGGTCAGCCAGGAGAAGGGCTGCAAGTTTTGTGATAGCTTAGTTTCTTGTCTGTGGATCTGTGTATGGATTAGGGGCTGAGTCTGGACTAGACTCCGCCATAGGTACAGGTGACTATTGGGCCAAGTACTAGTGGAAGTGTAGTAGACCACCCAGTGTTGGGGTGACGTCCACCGTGAGTCCCATGGGTCTCTTATGATCCAGGTATAAACCTTGTTTTTATCTTTATAGAAATTCCACCCTGACTGGAGACCAGAACCAAACGGGGACTGGTCCCGGTAATTTTTCCACTCGGTAACCGTGTGACCAGTGCAATAACTATAAGGGCAGCCTGCACTCTGAAGCCACCAATAATGTTTGCAATTATATTCAGTCTGATCATATTCAAAGCAGATCATGGGTATTCCTGGTTGGGCAATTAGGAATTCAGTGAAGTTGAGGTAAATCGGAGTACTGCACCAGGAGGGGGGGCAGTCTGCACTAGCTAGCAGTTTACCCACCTGGGGGGTTTCCCCGGGGTGAGTTTTGTTTTCATAGAGCCAAAACCTCCGGACATAGGGATTAGATGGCGCAGCAGTGAGGAGAGTTAGATGCATAAGATATAAGAATATTGGTAAGCTAGACATGGTTACAGCTATGGGGATGACGGCGCAGGGTTAGCTTCAAGGGATTGTTCTTAGCTTTATCCACAGTCCACGTGGTTGGTGTCTCCATCGCTGCCGTGATCGGCCCGAGAAGATCGGAGGTCGGGTCCACTGGTTTGACGTGTGTGTAGTGGATCCACGAAGCGATGCCTTCTACTTTGAGAGCGGTGGGAGTAGTCAGGAGTATTTGCAGTGGTCCTTTCCACCTGGGCTGGAGGGTCTCTTGTCTGTGGCGCTTGACTAAGACCCAGTCTCCTGGCTGGAACAAATGAGGTGTTGGCAGAGGTCCCATTTCGTACAGCTCTCGTAGCTTGGGCAAAATTTCCTGATGAATTTTCTGTAAGGCTTGTAGTGAGAACAAGAGCTCAGAGACATTTTCGGTTTCAGATTTCGGTAGGTCATTTTTTCAACTGGGAACCAGGGGTGGGGGTGCCATACATGATTTCATATGGGGTAAGGCCCAGTCTGTAAGGGGTATTCCGGGACCGGAACAGAGCGTAGGGGAGAAGTACTACCCAGTTAGCACCAGTCTCCATAGTCAATTTAGTTAAGGTCTCATTCAGGGTCCGATTCATTCTTTCTACCTGTCCTGAACTTTGGGGCCTATAAGCACAATGCAATTTCCAATCTGCCCCAAGAATGGAAGCCAAATCCTGACTTACCTTAGCAACGAAGGCTGGTCCATTGTCTGATCCTATCTGGATGGGAAAGCCATACCTGGGGAGGATTTCTTCCAAAATTTTCTTTGCTACAACCTGGGCAGTTTCTCTCTTAGTTGGGAACGCTTCTGTCCATCCTGAAAAAGTATCTACAAAAACAAGTAAGTACTGGTACCCATATTAACCTGGCTTTACCTCCGTGAAATCTATCTCCCAATAGACGCCAGGTCTAGTTCCTCTAAACCTGGTCCCTACAGTGGCTTGAGTCTAGGGGTAAGCGTTGTTCAGTTGGCAGACTTTGCAATTTGTTGTAACATTGTTGGCCAGTTCAGCTATGTGCCTAATTCTCAACTTGGCATGTCTGATTAAGTCTATCATTCGCCGGGCACCCAGGTGGGTTGTCCGGTGGATATGTTCCAACACCTGCCGTCCTAGTTTTTCTGGTAGGATGGTTTGGTCATTTACATCAGTCCACCACCCATTTTGAACCTGTTTTAGGGGAAGCGTGTCCATCCACTCGCGATCCTGTTTGGAATAGTAGGGAAAACATGGCAATTCTCGTGGGCCAGGATCAGGGAGCTGGAGCGCGAGGAGCTGACTGGGAGCCTTTGCTATGCTCCGTGCAGTTTGGTCGGCTAAGGAGTTGCCTCGAGCAATTGGCGTAGTTGGTTTCTGATGCCCAGGGCAATGTACGATAGCCAATTTCTTTGGTTTCCACAAAGCAGTTAATAGGGCTAGGATCTCTTGCTTGTTTTTTATTTCTTTGCCTTCAGCTGTTAATAGTCCTCTCTCTCTGTAGATGGCCCCAGGTATGTGTGCAGTGGCGAAAGCATAGCGGCTGTCCATGTATACTGTTAGTTTTTTCTCTGCCCCTAGGATGAGGGCCTGGGTGAGTGCTATCAGCTCCGCTCTTTGGGCCGATGTCCCGGGAGGCAAGGTTTCCGCCCAGATTACCTCAGTCACTGACGTTACGGCCACTCCTGCATACCGCTGGCCTTGGTGGACGAAGCTGCTGCCATCAGTGAACCAGATGAGTTCTGCGTCGGGGAGCGGACGATCTTGCAGGTCTTCCCGCACCCCATGCACCTGAGCCAGTATCTCAGTGCACTCATGGGACGGGCCGTCCAAGTCTGGATTTGGCAGCAGTGATGCAGGGTTTAAAGAGGTTGGGGGCAGAAAAGTTATTCTGTGGGGGTTTAACAGCAGTCCTTTATAGTGGGTGAGCTGGGCGTTACTCATCCATCGGTCCGGCGGCTGCCGGAGGACGCCTTCAATGGCATGCGGGGTTGTAACGCGCAACTCTTGCCCCATGATAAGTTTATCAGCGTCTCGGACCATTAGGGCGGTCGCCACGATTATCCGGAGGCAGGGTGGCCAGCCAGCAGCCACTGAATCTAATTTCTTTGACAAATAGGTGACTGGCCTCTGCCAGGGGCCTAGGTACTGTGTTAACACGGCTTTTGCAACACCCTTTCTTTCATCCACGTATAAGTGGAAGGGCTTGGAGACATCAGGGAGCCCTAGCGCGGGGGCTGATAACAAGGCAGTTTTGATTTGTTGGAAGGTCAGCTCAGCCTCTTCCGTCCAATTGAAGGGCTGCCGTTCCTTTGTTGCCTGGTATAGGGGCTTGGCTAACTCAGCAAATCCGGGTATCCATAACCTACAGAACCCTGCTGACCCCAGGAATTCTCTTACTTGCCATGTTGACTGGGGTCTAGGGATGCGTAGGACTGTTTCTTTTCGGGCTTTGGTTACAAAAGAGTTATTTCAGGGTGTTGCCACCTGTACTCACCCACATCTTTATGAAGGGCTTCATCGAACAGGGTTGGCGAGTTCTTGAACCCTTGTGGTAGCCTGGTCCATGTTAGCTGACCGTTGACGCCCCTCTCAGTCCATTCAAATGCAAAGAGTTCTTGACTTTTGGGAGCCAGAGGAAGGCTGAAGAAAGCATCTTTTAGATCGAGAACGGTATACCACTGTTTTTCGGGATGTAAGGCACTCAGAAGGGTGTATGGATTGGGCACAGTGGGATGTATGTCCATGACCCTCTTATTAACTTCTCTTAAATCCTGTACTGGCCTGTCATCTGTACTGTTGGGTTTACGAACAGGAAACAGTGGAGTATTCCATGGCAAGTGGCAAGCTCGAAAGACTCCCTGGTCTAGAAGCCGGCGGATGTGAGGCGTGATTCCTTCTCTCGCCTCTAGGGACATAGGATATTGCCGAACCCGAACCGGATCCGTCCCTGGCTTAACTTCAACAAAAATGGCAGGCCGATGCTTTGCTAATCCTAAGCCCCCGGTTTCTGCCCACGCTTCAGGGAAGCGCTGGAGCCATGAGTCAATTTCCTGATCAGGGGGCTTTTGCTCCTGATGGAGTCTGTACTCATCTTCTAAAGTAACAGTCAGGATTGATATGGGCTTGTTTTGGGAGTCAGTTATCTTGGGCCCTTCTGGTTCAAAGTGGATTTGGGCCCCCATTTTTGTCAGCAAGTCCCTCCCTAGTAGGGGGCAGGGGCTTTCTGGGATGACTAGGAAGGAATAGGATACTTTTCCCGTTCCTATGTCTACAGTCCTCTGGGTTGTCCAGGGGTATTTCTTGATGCCTGTGGCCCCGTGCACCCAGGATGTTTTCTTAGACATTTTTCCAATTGGTTTGGTTAGGACTGAGAGTTCTGCCCCAGTATCGACCAAGAAGCAAACTGGGGACCCCTCCACTTGCAAAGTTACCCTGGGTTTGGGGAGGGGGTCCGAACCCCGTCCTCTCTAGTCAGAGTCCTGGGTAACGAGTACGGAGGTAGGGTTAGCTGGTTTCCGTTTCTTTGGGCAGTCTTTAATCCAGTGACCATGTTCCTTGCAATAAGCACACTGATCCTTTTCTAATCCTTGCCTGGAGCCTTGCTTTGCCTGCTTTCTGCTTTGGTCATTCCCTGGCTGGGGGAAAGCTGCTACCAAGACTTTGGTCATTTCTTTAGTTGCCTTAAACTGTTTTTCTTCTGGAGTATCCCTATTATTATAAACTCACTGGGCCATTTGAAGGAGGTCCTGAATCTGCTTTCCCTCTAAACTCTCTAATTTCTGGAGTTTTCTTTTAATATCTGGTGCTGCCTGGTTTACAAAGGACATTACTACTGCTGCCTGATTTTCCAGTGCTTCCAGGTCCATAGGGGTAAACTGTCTGAAGGCTTCCATTAATCTCTCTAAATAGATAGCAGGGCTTTCTGTCTTACCTTGTAGCACAGAATATACTTTAGCCAAGTTGGTGGGCTTGCGAGCTGCAGCCCGGGGACCCCCCATTAGAGTCTGGCGATAAATGAGCAGTCGTCCCCTACCTTCTGCTGTTGTAGTCCCATCTGGGTCGGGTCAAAGGAAAAGCTGCGTTGATGAGGTCCAGATTTGCAGTTGGCTGGCCATCATCTCCCGGAACCCACTTTCTAGCCTCGACCTGGATTCTTTCTCGCTCCTCCGTTGTGAACAGGATTCGGAGGAGCTGTTGACAGTCATCCCAAGTCGGATGGTGGGTAAACATGACACTGTCTAACAACGAGGTTAGATCTTTGGGATTATCTGAAACCGAGCATTTTGGGACTTCCAATTGTACAACTCACTAGTGGAGAAAGGCAAATACATGAGACGGGGGAGCCCGGTATCATCAGGCAATCCTATCTCTCTGAGGGGCAGGGCTACAGTGGAGTCGGGGAGTCGGGAACCTTGGTCACGTTGCACGCGGCCTCGTGTTCAGCCAGCTGGCCCCCCTGGGTTACTTTCGCTTTCGGCTGCTTCCGCTTCGTGATCCCCGTGTTCCTCCACGGAGGCACCCTGGGGGACTGGGGCCTGAGGGATGGGGTGCGGATATGGTGGGGGAAGTGTGGGTTCTAACGATATGGGGTCCTGGCTATCTGGCAGTACAGGGGCCGAGGGAGAAGGGGGAGCCCTTTGTCTTGTGGGTCGCGTTACCAGGACCTTGCAGGGCTCAGGGATGAACGGAATCACCCAGGGTGGTGGGTTTTCCACAAGGTTCTGCCACACTAGGATGTAAGGAATTTGGTCAGGGTGTCCTGACCGCCCTGGTAGAAAAACCTTATCTTTCACCTTAGCAATAATAGAGAGACAGAAAGTTCCTTCGGAGGGCCACCCTATGCCAAAGGTGGGCCACTCCGAACGGCAGAGAGTAATTAGCTTCCCTTTTCTTAGTTCTACACTTAAATCACGCCCCCGAGCCTTCACGTCTTTGAAATTATTAACAAGGAGGGAGAGCGGCGTGCTCTGGGCGTTGCCCATTTCTGGACTGCTCCCACAAAGAGAAGGAGAGACGAAAATGAGTGTAAAGCAGAGGGGAGTATCTGGCAGGTCCGGTCCTGGAAGGGAAAAAGAGGTTTTATGTTTCTTTTTGGACTTAAAACTTAACAATAACAGACAGACAGTGGTAAACGATGAGCATTCGCGAGCGCGTGACAGACTTAACTGCCGACCTGAGTCAGACGGGATGACCAAGTGTGGAGGCCCCCAGATGGGCACTGGGGGACGTCTCCCACGAGTCCCGAGTGGCTGTCTTTTAGCGCGTCCGCCCAGACCATGTCACCCACAATACAGGCTAATACAGATCACAGATTTCGTGAAATTTCAGGAAGACACTCAGAGACAGAGACAGAGACAAAGACAAAGCCGGCTTACTTACAGATAAGATACGTTGACTTGGAGGACTGGTGGGCTTGGGGGAAATCCTGGACGAGCCCCCATTTGTTATACCCAGACCGTTTATTCCCCAGAGAAGACCACCAGAGTCCAGAGTCAAAGCCAAGCAGCAAGGATCTTTATTACAGGTTCGAACCTGGAAACCTCACGCACACCCGTGAAATGAGCGAAGCAGGAGAGCTTCCCAACTGGGCTCAGGACAGTGTTATATAGTCTGGGGTAAACAGGCACAGAGTCATTATACAAACTAGATGTATGATTGGCTGATATTTCAACAAGGCGATTCGGCTGATTATGATTGGTTCCCGCCAATTCTGATACATCAGTTAATTTTGAAACTCTGATGACGTTTATCAGGGTCTTGCAGGACAGGGCACGGCTTGATTTCGCAAACCCGAGGTGGGAAAGCAGTCTCACACAAAGGCAGTTAATCATATTGCGACAGGTTTCACAACAGGTTTTGCAAGTCATACTTAAACGAGTCCTGTGACCCTGCCATGCCACAGAAAAACAAGAACTTACAACATCTTTACAATATGTTTGTGAGAGCAGGACAAAGGTTTAGCAACAGGGTGGAGTGGGCTTGCATTTCTGTGCCCTTTCACATTCACACATGGCAATGCAGTTTCTGAGAAGGCTTCCTACCAGTTTGTGTCTGAGGATATTTCCCTTTTCACCATAGGCCAAAATGAGCTCCCAAATCTCATTTCGTGGATTTCCAGAATCCACGAAAAGAGTGTTAGCAAACTGCTACCAGAAGGGAAAGGTGAAACTCAGTATGATGAACTCACACAAGAGAGAGCAATCTCTCAGAAAGCTTCTTTCTAGCTATATTCTGAGGATATTTCCTTTTTCAACATAGTCCTCAATGCGCTCCCAAATATCACTTTACAGATTCCACGAAAACACTGAAAGGCAACTGCTTCATGAAGACCAAGTTATAACTCTGTGAGATGAATTCACTTAGCCCAGAGAAGTTTCTCAGAAAGCTACTTTCTTGTTTTTCTCTGACGATATCTCCTTTGTCACCGTAAGCTTCATTGCGCTGTGTAATATCCAAATGCAGATTTCAAGAAAACAGGGTTAGCCAACGGATCCATGAAAAGGAAAGGGGAACTCTGTGAGTTGCATTCACGTGTCACAATGCAGTTTACCAGAACGCACTTTCCAGTTTTTCTCTGAGGATACTTCCTTCTTCACTATAGCCCTCACTGGGCTCCCAATTATCACTTTGCAAACTCCACGAGAACGGTCTTTGTGAACAGCTTCATCGGGAGAAAGGTGTAAATCTGTGAGATGAATTCACAGGTCACAAAGAAGTTTCTCAGAAAGCTTCTTTCTCATTTGTATCGGCGGAGATTTCCTTTGGCCCTATAGTCTTCAAAGAGATCCAAAATATCAATTCTTAGATTCCACCAAAAAGGGGCTGGGAAACGGCTCCAAGAAATACAACTGGAACTCAGTGAGTTGAATTCACACAGCACAAAGCCGTTTCTCAGAAAGCATCTGTGTTTGGGAGCTGAGTTTATTTGTGGTCTTGGCGCGCCACTGTGTGTCCTTTCTCAGATTCTGCGAAAACGCTCTTAGCAAGCTTCTCAATGAAAACCATGAGGAAACTCTGTGAGCAGAATTCACCCACAACCAAGAAGTTTCTCAGAAGGCTTCTCTACAGATTTGTCTGAGGATATCTCATCATTCAGCATGGAATTCCACGATTTCCAGGATGTCACTTCAGAGATTCCAGAAAATCACTGCTAGCAAACTCCTCCATGAAAGAGTGGTGTAACACCGTGAAATCAATTCACGCATCACAAAGCAGTTTCTCAGAAAGATTCATTCGAGTTTTTCTCGGAAGATACTTCCTGTGTCCTTAGACTCTTCAAACCTATCAGAAGTATCAGTGCTCAGAATCCACAAAGACAGTGCTAGCAAATGGTTGCAGGAAACAGTAGTGTAACTCTGGGAGATGCAGTTACAGATCAGAAAGCAATCTCTCAGAGAGCTTCTTTCTAGCTATTATCTGAGGCTATTTCCTTTTTCCCCATAGACCTCAATGCGCTCCCAAATATCACTTTCCCGATTCCACGAAAACACTGTCAGCAAACTGCTGCATGAAGACTAAGTTGTAACTCCGTGAGAATAAGTCACGTATCACAGAGAAGTATCTAAGAATGCTTCTTTTTAGATTTTATATGAGGATATTTCCTTTGACACCGTAAGCTTCATTGTGCTAAGATGTATCCCGTTTCAGATTACAAGAAAACATGTTGGCAAACTGATGACTGAAGAGATAAGTGTAACTCTGTGAGTTGCATTCACACATGGCAATGCAGTTTCTCAGAAGGCTTCCTTCCAGGTTTTGTCTCAGCATATTTCCCTTTTCACCATAGGCCACAATGAGCTCCGAAATCTCACTTTCCAGAATCCACGAAAGGAGTGTTAGCAAAATACTACCAGAAGGGAAAGGTGAAACTCTCTATGATGAATTCACACATCAGAAAGCAGTCTCTCAGAAAGCTTCTTTGTAGCTATTATCTGAGGATATTTCCTTTTTCACCGTAGGCCTCAATGCGCTCCCAAATAACACTTTCCAGATTCCACGAAAACACTGTCAGCGCACTGCTGCATGAAGACTAAGTTGTAACTCTGTGAGATGAATTCACATATGACAAAGAAGTTTCTCACAAAGCTTCTTTCACGTTTTTAATGGAGGATATTTCCTTTACCAGCATAGGACTCTATGCGACCCAAACTAGACCTTCTCAGTTTCCTCAACGGCAGTGGTAACCGACTGCTCCTTGATAAGTAACTCTGGGAGATGAATTCACACATCACCGAGAAGTTTCTAAGGGAGCTTCTTTCTAGATTTTATATGAGGATATTTCTTTTTTTCACCGTAAGCTTCATTGCGCTAAGATGTATCTCGTTTCAAATTACAAGAAAACTATGATGTCCAACTGATGACTGAAGAGACAAGTGTAACTCTGTGAGTTGCATTCACACATGGCAATGCAGTTTCTCAGAAGGCTTCCTTCCATTTTTTGTCTGAGCATATTTCCCTTTTCACCATAGAACACAATGAGCTCCCAAATCTCACCTTCCAGAATCCACGAAAAGACTGTTTTCACAAACTGCTACCACAAGGGAAAGGTGAAACTCTGTATGATGAATTCACACATCAGAAAGCAATCTCTCAGAAAGCTTCTTTCTAGCTATTATCTCAGGATATTTCCTTTTTCACCATAGGCCTCAATGCACTCCCAAATATCACTTTACAGATACCACGAAAACACTGAAAGGCAACTGCTTCATGAAGACCAAGTTATAACTCTGTGAGATGAATTCACTTAGCCCAGAGAAGTTTCTCAGAAAGCTACTTTCTTGTTTTTCTCTGACGATATCTCCTTTGTCACCGTAAGCTTCATTGCGCTACGAAATATCCCAATGCAGATTTCAAGAAAACAGGGTTAACCAACGGATCCTTGAAAAGGAAAGGGTAACTCTGTGAGTTGCATTCATGTGTCACAATGCAGTTTCTCAGAACGCTTCTTTCCAGTTTTTCTCTGAGGATATTTCCTTTTTCACCATAGCCCTCACTGGGGTCCCAAATATCACTTTGAAAACCCCACGTGAACTGTCTTTGTGAACGGCTTCATGGGGAGAAAGGTGTAACAATGTGAGATGAATTCACAGGTCACAAAGAAGTTTCTCAGAAAGCTTCTTTCTCATTTGTATTGGCGGAGATTTCCTTTGGACCTATAGTCTTCAAAGGGATCCGAAATATCAGTTCTCACATTCCACCAAAACGGGACTGGGAAACGGTTCCACGAAATACAACTGGAACTCAGTTAGTTGAATTCACGCAGCACAAAGCCGGTTCTTAAAAAGCGTCTTTCTTTGGCGCTGAGTTTATTTGTGGTCTCGGAGCGCCACCGTGTGTCCTTTTGCAGATGCTGCGAAAACACTCTTAGCAAGCTTCTCAATGACAACCATGAGGAAACTCTGTGAGCAGAATTCACCCACAACCAAGAAGTTTCTGAGAAGGCTTCTCTGCATATTTGTCTGAGGATATCTCATTATTCAGCATGGGATTCTACGATATCCAGGATGTCACTTCAGAGATTCCAGAAAATCAGTGCTGGCAAACTCCTCCTTGAAAGAGTGGTGTAACTCTGTGAAATAAATTCACGCATCACAAAGCAGTTTCTCAGAAAGCTTCATTCCAGTTTTTCTGGGAAGATATTTCCTGTGTCCTTAGACTCTTCAAACCTATCGGAAATATCAGTGCTAAGAATCCACAAAGACAGTGCTAGCAAATGGTTGCAGGAAATAGTAGTGTAACTCTGAGAGATGAAGTTAAAGATCAGAAAGCATCTCTTAGAAAGCTTCTTTCTAGCTATTACCAGAGGATATATCTTTTTTCACCATGGGCCTCAATGCGCTCCCAAATATCACTTTCCAGAGCCCACGAAAACAGTGTCACCAAACTGCTGCATGAAAACTAAGTTGTAACTCTGTGAGATGAATTCACTTATCACAGAGAAGTTTGTAAGAAACTTCTTTCTAGATTTTATATGAGGATATTCCTTTTGACACAGTATGATTCATTTCGCTAAGATATATCCCATATCAGATTACAAGAAAACATGTTGGCAAACTGATGACTGAAGAGATAAGTGTAACTCTGTGAGTTCCATTCACACATGGCAATGCAGTTTCTCAGAAGGCTTCCTTCCATTTTTTGTCTGAGCATATTTCCCTTTTCACCATAGGCCACAATGAGCTCCCAAATATCACTTTCCAGAATTCACGAAAAGAGTGTTAGCAAACTGCAACCAGAAGGGAAAGGTGAAATTGTGTATGATGAATTCACACATCAGAAAGGAATCTCTCAGAAAGCTCCTTTCTTGCTATTATCAGAGGATATTTCCTTGTTCACCATAAGCCTCAATGTGCTCCCAAATATCACTTTACAAATTCCAAGAAAACACTGCCAGCAAACTGCTTTATGAAGACTAAGTTAAAACTCTGTGAGATGAATTCACTTATCACAGAGAAGTTTCTCAGAAAGCTACTTTCTAGTTTTTCTCTGACGATATCTAATTTGTCACCGTAAGCTTCATGGTGCTGCGTAATATCCAAATGCAGATTTCAGGAAAACAGGGTTAGCCAAAGGATCCATGAAAAGGAAAGGGGAACTCTGTGAGTTGCATTCAAATGACACAATGCAGTTTCTCAGAACGCTTCTTTCCAGTTTTTCTCTGAGGATAGTTCCTTTTTCACCATAGCCCTCACTGGGATCCCAAATATCACTTTGCAAACTCCATGAGAACTGTCTTTGTGAACGGCTTCATGGGGAGAAAGATGTAACTCTGTAAGGTGAATTCACAGGTCACAAAGAAGTTTCTCAGAAAGCTTCTTTCTCATTTGTATCGGCGGAGATTTCCTTTGGCCCTATAGTCT
>NW_022316923.1:0-3193 GCF_002776525.5 Piliocolobus tephrosceles
CGATCTTGGCCGCTGTGGGAAGGAAGGGAGGCCTGAGGCCCCAGGGAGAGGTGCTGGCCCTGACCCCCCAGCATGCTGCACTGAGTTGTGGGAAGGAGCCCCTGGGAGCCCCTAGTTTCTGAGTGAGCCTGAGGGCCCAGCTGGACTGTGACCCCATCGGCCAGGTGGCCTACACGGCTGCTGCGCTCAACTACAGATGGGTGAGACGGCAGCACAGTGAGCACCCAGAGGGAGGAACCAGGGACGGATAAAGCAGGTTCTGAGGTGCTGGTCAGGTTCTCTTCCTGATGTCAGTGCTGACCCAGAAGCGTATTTAATGAGAATTTCCTGAAATCGGAAGAATCCCGCGGGGTCGCAGAGAGGCGGAGGCGCTTCTTCAGGGTCTACCTGCTCTACTGCCTGAACCCCCTTCACCACGGCCGCCTCTATGTGGGCTTCACTGTCAGCCCTGCTTCTGGGGTCCAGCAGCACAATGGGGGCGGCACAAAAGACAAGGCCCAGGCCGGGTGCAGTCGCTCACGCCTGTAATCTCAGCACTTTGGGAAGCCAAAGCTGTCGGATCACTTGAGGTCAGCTGTTCTTGGAGAACAGCCTGGCCAACTTGGTGAAACCCTGTCTCTGATAAAATTACAAACACTAGCCGGGCATGGTGGCACGAACCTGTAATTCCAGCTACTTGGGAGACTGAGACAGGAGAATCGCTTGAGCCCGGGGTGTCGGGACAGTGGTTGCAGCAAGCTGAATGGCGCCATTGCACGCCTGGTGAGACGGGGAGGGTCTCTGAGGCTGGAAGAAGGCTTCCTGGAGAAGGCGGACCCCGCGAGGCACAGGCCTGATGAGAGGGACCCTCCAGGCCTGTGACAAGGGTGGGGCGTCTGGGGAGGGGACAAGGCCTGTCGCAGAGGAGGAGTGTGACGGGGGAGCCCTGGGAATCTCGGCGGTGGAACTCCGGGAAGGAGCGGGCTGGGGCGGGGTGATGATCCAGGCTGGAGTCCAGCATAGGGGTCTTGGTGGGCACGCTGGGGTCCGATGGAGCGCAGGAGGGAGAGGAGTGGGGACAGGTGGGTACCTGGGTTGGAGGAGGGGCCTGAGGTGGGCAGGTGCAGGGGGCGTGACTTCAGGCAGGGGCGGGGACTGGGGCTCTGCTGAAGTGTGGAATGAGGACCTCACTTTCGGGTGGGATTGGAGGGGACCCCAGGTGGAGCGCGGCGGGTCTCCCTGGGACATTCCCGTTCTCCTCCCCAGGGAGATAGCGCTCATAGTGCACAGCTTCCTGTCCGCCATGGCAGCCCTTCGGCGAGTAAGGAAGGAGACCGGGCGGCCCCTAGTGGTCGGGGTTTGGGGTGCGACCCCTGCCAGGAGCCACCCTGATGCCCCCCGTACCCTGCCGCGGTTGGAGTGGGCCTGGCACCCCCGCCCTGGGCGCGCCTCCCGCTCGTGCTGCACCCCTACCTCCTCCCGACGCACCGTACTGGCCACTGGCCTTCGGGCCTCCTCCGTCCCAGGGAGGCGCGCAGGTCCCTTTGCTGACGCCCAGCCTGAGCCTAAGCCGCACCCTGGAACCTAGAGGCCTGTGCGTCCTGAGCTCCCGCGCGCTCCAGGGGAGGTCCGCCCCAGGCACGGAGGTTCCATTGATGATCGACCGTCCAGACAACTTCGGATCGAGCTGTTTGTTGAGGAACCAGGAAACGCCCTGACAATTTTGCAACCCTGTCCCTGTCTCTAAGATGGGGATGACAGTACTACAGGCCATTCCTGAGAACAGCAGGACCTGCCTTTCCTTTTGACTGGAAGGTTCTTCCCTACACCTTCTGTCTTGATAACCTGCCACCTCCACAGGGAGGTCTTCCCTGGCTCCCGATTTAAAATTGCAGCTCTGATAAGCCGGGCATGGTGGCATATGCCTGTAGTCCCAGCTATGGGGGAGGCTGAGGTGGGAGGATCGCTTGAGCCCAGGAGTTGGAGGCTGCAGTGAGCGATGATCGCTCCACTGCACTACAGCCTGGGCAAAAGAGCAACACCGTCTCTAAAAATATAAAATAAAATTGCACTTCTTATGTACCTCCCCGACCACTCCTTTTCCTGAATACTTTGTTACTTGTGATGTGTTCTGTGGCTCTCATTACTCTCTCCCACTCCAACCTTTGCACTAAACTGCCCAAGGACAGCTCTTGTCACTGCTGTAGAACAAAGTCTCAGCGCAGAGCTGATGGCCAAGAAATAGTCAATAAAATAATGGACGATGGGCGCCTTCTACTGAGCTCCCGCTACTTGTGAGTGAGTAGAGGACTTGCCCTGGGGAAATTCAGTGTTGCTGAGCTGTGAGGAAGTTCAGGTCTGGCTGCAGTGGTGAGGCTGTGACTCAATCAATCACTGCTGATGCTCACAGGACGTTCACTAGCTTAGTCCCAGAGGGCAAGGATTTTAAACCCCCACGTCCATTTCTTCATCCATAAGATGCAAACAACAGTCACCCCTTCCTCATGGGATGGAGCTGCGTGATGCCCGGAGCAGTGCCTGCTGCCTGGAGGGGCTTGCCGCCAGCTCCCTCTCCCTCCTTGTCTCTTACCTGCCTGCTGCCTGGGACAGGATGAAGAGGGGCCCCTGTGTTGCCCCAACCCTGGCTGCTAAGAGCCCATGTGATCTGCCTGTCAGAGGAGTTCCTTCAGGAAGAACCAGGGCAGCTTCTGCCCCTAGAGGGCCAATGCCCTAGGTGAGTGCAGTCCCCCAGCCCCAGCCTGGTCCAGCTCTGGAAAGAGGGTACCCAGTTGTGCAATCCAGGCTGGTGCAGCCAAGTCCTGATCTAGGTATTCAGGGCTGAGCCTGGAGGGGGCTTGCGATGCCTGACTCTGCATCTCTCTCTGGCCCCATGCCTTTTTAGCTGTGAGATGTCACTGCTTTGGGTGACCTGATCTGGCTGTGTCAGATGGGCATGAAGGAAATAGAAGACTCAGAATTAGAAGACGTGAGTGGGCTTTGGCCCCGGCCTCCTACCCCACTCCCTGCCCTGGGCTGCCTGTGAACAACCTTCTTGCCTCTGCAGGCACACTGGACAGCACTGCTGGAGACATGATCCTCAGTGTCCCTAACCCCCTCCAGATACTGGTGGCCTAGGGGAGGTCCTCAAAGACCAGTGGGACATCGACCTCGATCAGTCTCCAGGCTGTTGACACCTTTGCCAGAAGGAATTTAA
>NW_022316924.1:0-3164 GCF_002776525.5 Piliocolobus tephrosceles
TTAAATTCCTTCTGGCAAAGGTGTCAACAGCCTGGAGACTGATCGAGGTCGATGTCCCACTGGTCTTTGAGGACCTCCCCTAGGCCACCAGTATCTGGAGGGGGTTAGGGACACTGAGGATCATGTCTCCAGCAGTGCTGTCCAGTGTGCCTGCAGAGGCAAGAAGGTTGTTCACAGGCAGCCCAGGGCAGGGAGTGGGGTAGGAGGCCGGGGCCAAAGCCCACTCACGTCTTCTAATTCTGAGTCTTCTATTTCCTTCATGCCCATCTGACACAGCCAGATCAGGTCACCCAAAGCAGTGACATCTCACAGCTAAAAAGGCATGGGGCCAGAGAGAGATGCAGAGTCAGGCATCGCAAGCCCCCTCCAGGCTCAGCCCTGAATACCTAGATCAGGACTTGGCTGCACCAGCCTGGATTGCACAACTGGGTACCCTCTTTCCAGAGCTGGACCAGGCTGGGGCTGGGGGACTGCACTCACCTAGGGCATTGGCCCTCTAGGGGCAGAAGCTGCCCTGGTTCTTCCTGAAGGAACTCCTCTGACAGGCAGATCACATGGGCTCTTAGCAGCCAGGGTTGGGGCAACACAGGGGCCCCTCTTCATCCTGTCCCAGGCAGCAGGCAGGTAAGAGACAAGGAGGGAGAGGGAGCTGGCGGCAAGCCCCTCCAGGCAGCAGGCACTGCTCCGGGCATCACGCAGCTCCATCCCATGAGGAAGGGGTGACTGTTGTTTGCATCTTATGGATGAAGAAATGGACGTGGGGGTTTAAAATCCTTGCCCTCTGGGACTAAGCTAGTGAACGTCCTGTGAGCATCAGCAGTGATTGATTGAGTCACAGCCTCACCACTGCAGCCAGACCTGAACTTCCTCACAGCTCAGCAACACTGAATTTCCCCAGGGCAAGTCCTCTACTCACTCACAAGTAGCGGGAGCTCAGTAGAAGGCGCCCATCGTCCATTATTTTATTGACTATTTCTTGGCCATCAGCTCTGCGCTGAGACTTTGTTCTACAGCAGTGACAAGAGCTGTCCTTGGGCAGTTTAGTGCAAAGGTTGGAGTGGGAGAGAGTAATGAGAGCCACAGGACACATCACAAGTAACAAAGTATTCAGGAAAAGGAGTGGTCGGGGAGGTACATAAGAAGTGGCAATTTTATTTTATATTTTTAGAGACGGTGTTGCTCTTTTGCTCAGGTGCAGCCTCCAACTCCTGGGCTCAAGCGATCCTCCCACCTCAGCCTCCCCCATAGCTGGGACTACAGGCATATGCCACCATGCCCGGCTTATCAGAGCTGCAATTTTAAATCGGGAGCCAGGGAAGACCTCCCTGTGGAGGTGGCAGGTTATCAAGACAGAAGGTGTAGGGAAGAACCTTCCAGTCAAAAGGAAAGGCAGGTCCTGCTGTTCTCAGGAATGGCCTGTAGTACTGTCATCCCCATCTTAGAGACAGGGACAGGGTTGCAAAATTGTCAGGGCGTTTCCTGGTTCCTCAACAAACAGCTCGATCCGAAGTTGTCTGGACGGTCGATCATCAATGGAACCTCCGTGCCTGGGGCGGACCTCCCCTGGAGCGCGCGGGAGCTCAGGACGCACAGGCCTCTAGGTTCCAGGGTGCGGCTTAGGCTCAGGCTGGGCGTCAGCAAAGGGACCTGCGCGCCTCCCTGGGACGGAGGAGGCCCGAAGGCCAGTGGCCAGTACGGTGCGTCGGGAGGAGGTAGGGGTGCAGCACGAGCGGGAGGCGCGCCCAGGGCGGGGGTGCCAGGCCCACTCCAACCGCGGCAGGGTACGGGGGGCATCAGGGTGGCTCCTGGCAGGGGTCGCACCCCAAACCCCGACCACTAGGGGCCGCCCGGTCTCCTTCCTTACTCGCCGAAGGGCTGCCATGGCGGACAGGAAGCTGTGCACTATGAGCGCTATCTCCCTGGGGAGGAGAACGGGAATGTCCCAGGGAGACCCGCCGCGCTCCACCTGGGGTCCCCTCCAATCCCACCCGAAAGTGAGGTCCTCATTCCACACTTCAGCAGAGCCCCAGTCCCCGCCCCTGCCTGAAGTCACGCCCCCTGCACCTGCCCACCTCAGGCCCCTCCTCCAACCCAGGTACCCACCTGTCCCCACTCCTCTCCCTCCTGCGCTCCATCGGACCCCAGCGTGCCCACCAAGACCCCTATGCTGGACTCCAGCCTGGATCATCACCCCGCCCCAGCCCGCTCCTTCCCGGAGTTCCACCGCCGAGATTCCCAGGGCTCCCCCGTCACACTCCTCCTCTGCGACAGGCCTTGTCCCCTCCCCAGACGCCCCACCCTTGTCACAGGCCTGGAGGGTCCCTCTCATCAGGCCTGTGCCTCGCGGGGTCCGCCTTCTCCAGGAAGCCTTCTTCCAGCCTCAGAGACCCTCCCCGTCTCACCAGGCGTGCAATGGCGCCATTCAGCTTGCTGCAACCACTGTCCCGACACCCCGGGCTCAAGCGATTCTCCTGTCTCAGTCTCCCAAGTAGCTGGAATTACAGGTTCGTGCCACCATGCCCGGCTAGTGTTTGTAATTTTATCAGAGACAGGGTTTCACCAAGTTGGCCAGGCTGTTCTCCAAGAACAGCTGACCTCAAGTGATCCGACAGCTTTGGCTTCCCAAAGTGCTGAGATTACAGGCGTGAGCGACTGCACCCGGCCTGGGCCTTGTCTTTTGTGCGGCCCCCATTGTGCTGCTGGACCCGAGAAGCAGGGCTGACAGTGAACCCCACATAGAGGCGGCCGTGGTGAAGGGGGTTCAGGCAGTAGAGCAGGTAGACCCTGAAGAAGCGCCTCCGCCTCTCTGCGACCCCGCGGGATTCTTCCGATTTCAGGAAATTCTCATTAAATACGCTTCTGGGTCAGCACTGACATCAGGAAGAGAACCTGACCAGCACCTCAGAACCTGCTTTATCCGTCCCTGGTTCCTCCCTCTGGGTGCTCACTGTGCTGCCGTCTCACCCATCTGTAGTTGAGCGCAGCAGCCGTGTAGGCCACCTGGCCGATGGGGTCACAGTCCAGCTGGGCCCTCAGGCTCACTCAGAAACTAGGGGCTCCCAGGGGCTCCTTCCCACAACTCAGTGCAGCATGCTGGGGGGTCAGGGCCAGCACCTCTCCCTGGGGCCTCAGGCCTCCCTTCCTTCCCACAGCGGCCAAGATCG
>NW_022316925.1:0-3204 GCF_002776525.5 Piliocolobus tephrosceles
CGATCTTGGCCGCTGTGGGAAGGAAGGGAGGCCTGAGGCCCCAGGGACAGGTGCTGGCCCTGACCCCCCAGCATGCTGCACTGGGCTGTTGGAGGACCGCCTGGGAGCGCCCAGTTCCTGAGTGAGCCCGAGGGCCCAGCAGGACTGTGACCTGATCTGCCAGGTGTCCTACAGGGGCTGCTGCACTGAATTACATATGGGTGAGACGGCAGCACAGCGGGCACCCAAAGGAAGGAACCAGGGAGGGACAAAGCGGGTTCCGAGGTGCTGGCGAGGCTCTCCTGTTGATGTCGGTGCTGACCCAGACGTGCGTTTAATGAGAATTTCCTAAAATTCAAAGGGTTCCATGGGGGTCGCGGCTAGGCCAGGGCACTTCTTCAGCGTCTACCTGCTCTATGGCCTGAACCCCCATCACCAGGCCCACGTTTTCCTGGGGTTCATTGTCCATCCTGCTCGTCAGGTCCAGCAGCACAATGGGGATCGCACAACAGGCAGGGCCCAGGCCTGGCACGGTGGCTCATTCCTGTAATCCCAACACATTGGGAGGCTGAAGCAGTCGGATCACTTGAGGTCAGGAGTTCGAGAACAACCTGGCCAACATGGTGAAACCCCCTCTGTACTAATAATACAAAAATTAGCCAGGCATGGTGGCACATGCCTGTAATTCCAGCTACTGGAAAGGCTGAGGCAGGAGAATGGCTTGAAAGGTGGGGCAGGGGGCGGTGGCAGAGGTTGCAGTGAGCCAAATCAGGCCATTGCATTCCTAGTGAGATGGGGAGGGTCTCTGTGCCAGGAGGAAGGCTTCCTGGAGGAGGCAGACCCCGCGAGGCACAGGCCTGATGAGAGGGAGTGGGCAGGCCTGTGACATAGGTGGGGCGTCCAGGGCAGGGAGGAGGCCTGTTGCAGAGGAGGAGCATGAAGGGGAGCCGCTGCCCTGGGAATCTCCCAGGTGGAACTCCGGGGAGGAGTTGGCTGGGGCAGAGGTGATAATCCAGGATGCAGGCCAGCGTAGGGGTCTTGGTGGGCACGCTGGGGTCGGATGGAGCGCAGGAGGGAGAGAAGGGGGGACAGGTGGGTACCTGGTCTGGAGGCGGGGCCTGAAGTGGGCAGGTGCAGGGGGCGTGACTTCAGACAGTGGAGGGGCCTCGGGCTAGGTTGAAGCCCCGAGTGAGGACCCCGCTCTGGGGTGGGATTGGAGGGGACCCGCGGCTGGGCGCGGCAGGGCTCACAGGGACAACCCGTTCTCCTCCCCAGGGAGATGATGTTCGTCGTGCACGCCTTCCTGTCCGCCGTGGCCGCCCTTCGGGTAAGGAAGGAGACAGCGCAGCGGCAGGAGGGCGAGGGCTTGGGGTCCGCCCCGTGGCCGGAGCCGCCCTGACGCCCCTGTACCCTGCCGCGGTTAAGAATGGGCCGGGCACCCCCGTCCTAGGCGCGCCTCCTGCTCCCGCTGCACCCCGACCTCCGCCAGGACCTCTGCCCAACGTGCTGCACGGGCGCTGGCCTCCCCGGCCCCAGGGCGCCGCGCAGGTCCCTTTGCTGACACCAAGCCTGAGCCTGAGCCGGACATGGGGTCCAAGAGGCCTGTGCGCCCTGCGCGCCCGCGCGCTCCAGGAGAGGTCCACCACAGGCTGGGCGGTTCATCCTTCAGAGGACTTCGGATCCAGCTGTTGAGGAGCCAGGACACTTTTGCGGCCCTGTTCCCGTCTCTAAGATGGGGATGATAGTATTTATGGCCATTCCTGAGCACAGCAGGACCTGCCTTTTTCCTTTGACTGGAAGGTTCTTCTCTACTTCTTCTGTCTTGATAACCTGCCACCTCCACACGGAGGTCTTCCCTATCTCCGTGGGATTATCCCTAGCTCCGATTTAAAATTGCAGGTCTGAGAACCCGGGTACCGTGGCATATGCCAGTAGTCCCAGTTACGGGGGAGTTACGGGGGAGGTTGAGGTGGGAGGATCGCTTGATCCCAGGAGTTGGAGGCTGCAGTGAGCGATGATCGCTCCACTGCACTACAGCCTGGGCAAAAGAGCAAGAAACTGTCTCTAAAAATATAAAATAAAATTGCACCTCTTGTGTACTTCCCCGACCACTCCTTTTCCTGAATATTTACTATCTGACCTGCTAGGTGTTTTATTGCTCTCATTAGTCTCTCCCACCCCAACCTTTGCACTAAACTGCACGAGGACAGCTCTTGTCACTGCTGTAGAACAAAGTTCAGCACAGAGACAATGGCCAAGAAATAGTCAATAAAATAATGGACGATGGGCGCCTTCTACTGGGCTCCCGCTACTTGTGAGTGAGTAGAGGACTTGCCCTGGGGAAATTCAGTGACCTGCTGGGTGTTGCTGAGCTGTGAGGAAGTTCAGGTCTGGCTGCAGTGGTGAGGCTGTGACTCAATCACTCACTGCTGATGCTCACAGGACGTTCACTAGCTTAGTCCCAGAGGGCAAGGATTTTAAACCCCCACGTCCATTTCCTCATCCATAAGATGCAAATAACAGTCACCCCTTCCTCACGGGATGGAGCTGCATGATACCCGAAACAGTGCCTGTTGCACGGAGGGGCTTGCTGCCAGCTCCCTCTCCCTCCTTGTCTCTTGCCTGACTGCTGCTTGGGATGGGATGAGGAGGGGCCCTTGTGTTGCCCCAACCCTGGCTGCTGGCTAAGAGCCCATGTGATCTGCCTGTCAGAGGAGTTCCTTCAGGAAGAACCAGGGCAGCTTCTGCCCCTAGAGGGCCAATGCCCTAGGTGAGTGTAGTCCCCCAGCCCCAGCCTGGTCCAGCTCTAGAAAGAGGGTGCCCTGTTGTGCAATCCAGGCTGGTGCAGCCGAGTCTTGATCTCGGTATTCAGGGCTGAGCCTGGAGGGGGCTTGTGATGCCTGACTCTGTATCTCTCTCTGGCCCCACGCCTTGGTAACTGTGAGATGTCACTGCTTTGGGTGACCGGATCTGGCTGTGCTGGATGAGCATGCAGGAAATAGCAGAAGACTTGGAATTAGAAGACATGAGTGGGCTTTGGCCGCAGCCTCCTTACCCCACTCCCTGCCCTGGGCTGCCTGTGAACAACCTTCTTGCCTCTGCAGGCACACTGGACAGCACTGCTGGAGACCCGATCCTCAGTGTCCCTAACCCCCTCCAGATACTGGTGGCCTAGGGGAGGTCCTCAAAGACCAGTGGGACATCGACCTCGATCAGTCTCCAGGC
>NW_022316925.1:3304-3684 GCF_002776525.5 Piliocolobus tephrosceles
TTTTTTTTTTTTTTTTTTTTTTTTTTTTGAGACAGAGTTTCACCCTTCTTGCCCAGGCCGCTGTGCAATGGGGCGATTTCGGCTCACCGCAACCTCCACCTCCCGGGTTCAAGCCATTCTCCTGCTTCAGCCTCCTGAGTAGCTGAGATTACATGCATGTGCCACTACGCTTGGCTAATATTCTATTTTTAGTTCAGACAGGGTTTCTCCATGTTGGCCAGGCTGGTCTCGAACTCCCAACTTCAGGTGATCTGCCTGCCTCAGCCTCCCAAAGTGCTGGGACTACGGGAGTGAGCCACTGCACCTGGCCTTCTCCAGGCTCTTGACACCTTAGCCAGAAGGAATTTAAGGACAAGTCAGAAAGTCATGAATGTAGGGAG
>NW_022316926.1:0-380 GCF_002776525.5 Piliocolobus tephrosceles
CTCCCTACATTCATGACTTTCTGACTTGTCCTTAAATTCCTTCTGGCTAAGGTGTCAAGAGCCTGGAGAAGGCCAGGTGCAGTGGCTCACTCCCGTAGTCCCAGCACTTTGGGAGGCTGAGGCAGGCAGATCACCTGAAGTTGGGAGTTCGAGACCAGCCTGGCCAACATGGAGAAACCCTGTCTGAACTAAAAATAGAATATTAGCCAAGCGTAGTGGCACATGCATGTAATCTCAGCTACTCAGGAGGCTGAAGCAGGAGAATGGCTTGAACCCGGGAGGTGGAGGTTGCGGTGAGCCGAAATCGCCCCATTGCACAGCGGCCTGGGCAAGAAGGGTGAAACTCTGTCTCAAAAAAAAAAAAAAAAAAAAAAAAAAAA
>NW_022316926.1:480-3684 GCF_002776525.5 Piliocolobus tephrosceles
GCCTGGAGACTGATCGAGGTCGATGTCCCACTGGTCTTTGAGGACCTCCCCTAGGCCACCAGTATCTGGAGGGGGTTAGGGACACTGAGGATCGGGTCTCCAGCAGTGCTGTCCAGTGTGCCTGCAGAGGCAAGAAGGTTGTTCACAGGCAGCCCAGGGCAGGGAGTGGGGTAAGGAGGCTGCGGCCAAAGCCCACTCATGTCTTCTAATTCCAAGTCTTCTGCTATTTCCTGCATGCTCATCCAGCACAGCCAGATCCGGTCACCCAAAGCAGTGACATCTCACAGTTACCAAGGCGTGGGGCCAGAGAGAGATACAGAGTCAGGCATCACAAGCCCCCTCCAGGCTCAGCCCTGAATACCGAGATCAAGACTCGGCTGCACCAGCCTGGATTGCACAACAGGGCACCCTCTTTCTAGAGCTGGACCAGGCTGGGGCTGGGGGACTACACTCACCTAGGGCATTGGCCCTCTAGGGGCAGAAGCTGCCCTGGTTCTTCCTGAAGGAACTCCTCTGACAGGCAGATCACATGGGCTCTTAGCCAGCAGCCAGGGTTGGGGCAACACAAGGGCCCCTCCTCATCCCATCCCAAGCAGCAGTCAGGCAAGAGACAAGGAGGGAGAGGGAGCTGGCAGCAAGCCCCTCCGTGCAACAGGCACTGTTTCGGGTATCATGCAGCTCCATCCCGTGAGGAAGGGGTGACTGTTATTTGCATCTTATGGATGAGGAAATGGACGTGGGGGTTTAAAATCCTTGCCCTCTGGGACTAAGCTAGTGAACGTCCTGTGAGCATCAGCAGTGAGTGATTGAGTCACAGCCTCACCACTGCAGCCAGACCTGAACTTCCTCACAGCTCAGCAACACCCAGCAGGTCACTGAATTTCCCCAGGGCAAGTCCTCTACTCACTCACAAGTAGCGGGAGCCCAGTAGAAGGCGCCCATCGTCCATTATTTTATTGACTATTTCTTGGCCATTGTCTCTGTGCTGAACTTTGTTCTACAGCAGTGACAAGAGCTGTCCTCGTGCAGTTTAGTGCAAAGGTTGGGGTGGGAGAGACTAATGAGAGCAATAAAACACCTAGCAGGTCAGATAGTAAATATTCAGGAAAAGGAGTGGTCGGGGAAGTACACAAGAGGTGCAATTTTATTTTATATTTTTAGAGACAGTTTCTTGCTCTTTTGCCCAGGCTGTAGTGCAGTGGAGCGATCATCGCTCACTGCAGCCTCCAACTCCTGGGATCAAGCGATCCTCCCACCTCAACCTCCCCCGTAACTCCCCCGTAACTGGGACTACTGGCATATGCCACGGTACCCGGGTTCTCAGACCTGCAATTTTAAATCGGAGCTAGGGATAATCCCACGGAGATAGGGAAGACCTCCGTGTGGAGGTGGCAGGTTATCAAGACAGAAGAAGTAGAGAAGAACCTTCCAGTCAAAGGAAAAAGGCAGGTCCTGCTGTGCTCAGGAATGGCCATAAATACTATCATCCCCATCTTAGAGACGGGAACAGGGCCGCAAAAGTGTCCTGGCTCCTCAACAGCTGGATCCGAAGTCCTCTGAAGGATGAACCGCCCAGCCTGTGGTGGACCTCTCCTGGAGCGCGCGGGCGCGCAGGGCGCACAGGCCTCTTGGACCCCATGTCCGGCTCAGGCTCAGGCTTGGTGTCAGCAAAGGGACCTGCGCGGCGCCCTGGGGCCGGGGAGGCCAGCGCCCGTGCAGCACGTTGGGCAGAGGTCCTGGCGGAGGTCGGGGTGCAGCGGGAGCAGGAGGCGCGCCTAGGACGGGGGTGCCCGGCCCATTCTTAACCGCGGCAGGGTACAGGGGCGTCAGGGCGGCTCCGGCCACGGGGCGGACCCCAAGCCCTCGCCCTCCTGCCGCTGCGCTGTCTCCTTCCTTACCCGAAGGGCGGCCACGGCGGACAGGAAGGCGTGCACGACGAACATCATCTCCCTGGGGAGGAGAACGGGTTGTCCCTGTGAGCCCTGCCGCGCCCAGCCGCGGGTCCCCTCCAATCCCACCCCAGAGCGGGGTCCTCACTCGGGGCTTCAACCTAGCCCGAGGCCCCTCCACTGTCTGAAGTCACGCCCCCTGCACCTGCCCACTTCAGGCCCCGCCTCCAGACCAGGTACCCACCTGTCCCCCCTTCTCTCCCTCCTGCGCTCCATCCGACCCCAGCGTGCCCACCAAGACCCCTACGCTGGCCTGCATCCTGGATTATCACCTCTGCCCCAGCCAACTCCTCCCCGGAGTTCCACCTGGGAGATTCCCAGGGCAGCGGCTCCCCTTCATGCTCCTCCTCTGCAACAGGCCTCCTCCCTGCCCTGGACGCCCCACCTATGTCACAGGCCTGCCCACTCCCTCTCATCAGGCCTGTGCCTCGCGGGGTCTGCCTCCTCCAGGAAGCCTTCCTCCTGGCACAGAGACCCTCCCCATCTCACTAGGAATGCAATGGCCTGATTTGGCTCACTGCAACCTCTGCCACCGCCCCCTGCCCCACCTTTCAAGCCATTCTCCTGCCTCAGCCTTTCCAGTAGCTGGAATTACAGGCATGTGCCACCATGCCTGGCTAATTTTTGTATTATTAGTACAGAGGGGGTTTCACCATGTTGGCCAGGTTGTTCTCGAACTCCTGACCTCAAGTGATCCGACTGCTTCAGCCTCCCAATGTGTTGGGATTACAGGAATGAGCCACCGTGCCAGGCCTGGGCCCTGCCTGTTGTGCGATCCCCATTGTGCTGCTGGACCTGACGAGCAGGATGGACAATGAACCCCAGGAAAACGTGGGCCTGGTGATGGGGGTTCAGGCCATAGAGCAGGTAGACGCTGAAGAAGTGCCCTGGCCTAGCCGCGACCCCCATGGAACCCTTTGAATTTTAGGAAATTCTCATTAAACGCACGTCTGGGTCAGCACCGACATCAACAGGAGAGCCTCGCCAGCACCTCGGAACCCGCTTTGTCCCTCCCTGGTTCCTTCCTTTGGGTGCCCGCTGTGCTGCCGTCTCACCCATATGTAATTCAGTGCAGCAGCCCCTGTAGGACACCTGGCAGATCAGGTCACAGTCCTGCTGGGCCCTCGGGCTCACTCAGGAACTGGGCGCTCCCAGGCGGTCCTCCAACAGCCCAGTGCAGCATGCTGGGGGGTCAGGGCCAGCACCTGTCCCTGGGGCCTCAGGCCTCCCTTCCTTCCCACAGCGGCCAAGATCG
>NW_022316927.1:0-1151 GCF_002776525.5 Piliocolobus tephrosceles
CCTGGATTCACATGCCCCACACCTTACCTGGACCTTTGATTTTTCTTTTTGTTGTGTATGTTGTGGGAATTTTTTTTTTTTTTTTTTTTTTTTTTTGATACTCTGTCTCAAAAAAAAAAAAGACGTTGGTCTTTCTTTTTTTGTGTCGCCCAGGTTGGAGTGCACTGGAGTGATAATAGCTCACTGCAACCTTGACCTCCCAGGCTCAAGCAATCCTCCAACCTCGGACTTTTGAGCACCTGGCACTACAGCGCCATACCACCATGCCCTGCTGATATTTTGCATTTTTTATAGAGATGGAGTCTCCCCATGTTTCCCGGGCTGGTCTGGAACTCCTGAGCTCAAGTGTTCCACCCACGTTAGCCTCCCAAAGTGCTGGCATTACAGCAGTGAGCCATCACAGGTGGCAAACCTTTTTTAATATTTATTTATTTGAAACGAAGTCTCGTTCTGTTTCCTAGGCTGAAGTGCAGTGGCATGATCTCAGCTCACTGCAACCACCGACTCTCAGGTCAAACGATTCTCACATGTCATCATCCTGAGTAGCTGGGATTATAGGCGCCTGCCTCAACGCGTGGCTAATTTTTGTATTTTTAGTAGAGATGAGGTTTCTTCATGTTGGCCAGGATGATCTTGAACTCCTGACCTCAGGTGATCTGCCCACCTCAGCCTCCCAAACTGCTGGTATTACAGGTGTGAGCCACAACAGGCCCAGCCCCCTGCCCCCTGCTGCTTTTTTTTTTTTTTTTTCAGAGACAGTTTTACTCATGTTTCCCAGGCTGCAGTGCAATGGTGAGGTCTCGGTTGACTGCAACCTCTGCCTCCCGTGTTGGAGCAATTCTCCTGACTCGGCCTCCCGAGTGGCTGGGATTACAGATGTCCGTCACCACACCTGGCTAATTCTTTTGTATTTTTAGTAGAGATGGGGTTTTGCCATGTAGGCCAGGCTGGTCTCGAACTCCTAGTCTAAAGTAATTTGCCTGCCTCAGTCTCTTAAAGTGCTGGGATTACAGACGTCAGCCACCGCGCCTGCCGGCCCCTCTTTTTATTCTTCATCTTTTTTTGAGACAAGGTTTCTCTGTCACCCAGTCTGGAGTGCAGTGGTGTGATCATAGCTTACTTCACTCTTGAACTCCCAGGCTCAGGTGATC
>NW_022316928.1:0-1151 GCF_002776525.5 Piliocolobus tephrosceles
GATCACCTGAGCCTGGGAGTTCAAGAGTGAAGTAAGCTATGATCACACCACTGCACTCCAGACTGGGTGACAGAGAAACCTTGTCTCAAAAAAAGATGAAGAATAAAAAGAGGGGCCGGCAGGCGCGGTGGCTGACGTCTATAATCCCAGCACTTTAAGAGACTGAGGCAGGCAAATTACTTTAGACTAGGAGTTCGAGACCAGCCTGGCCTACATGGCAAAACCCCATCTCTACTAAAAATACAAAAGAATTAGCCAGGTGTGGTGACGGACATCTGTAATCCCAGCCACTCGGGAGGCCGAGTCAGGAGAATTGCTCCAACACGGGAGGCAGAGGTTGCAGTCAACCGAGACCTCACCATTGCACTGCAGCCTGGGAAACATGAGTAAAACTGTCTCTGAAAAAAAAAAAAAAAAAGCAGCAGGGGGCAGGGGGCTGGGCCTGTTGTGGCTCACACCTGTAATACCAGCAGTTTGGGAGGCTGAGGTGGGCAGATCACCTGAGGTCAGGAGTTCAAGATCATCCTGGCCAACATGAAGAAACCTCATCTCTACTAAAAATACAAAAATTAGCCACGCGTTGAGGCAGGCGCCTATAATCCCAGCTACTCAGGATGATGACATGTGAGAATCGTTTGACCTGAGAGTCGGTGGTTGCAGTGAGCTGAGATCATGCCACTGCACTTCAGCCTAGGAAACAGAACGAGACTTCGTTTCAAATAAATAAATATTAAAAAAGGTTTGCCACCTGTGATGGCTCACTGCTGTAATGCCAGCACTTTGGGAGGCTAACGTGGGTGGAACACTTGAGCTCAGGAGTTCCAGACCAGCCCGGGAAACATGGGGAGACTCCATCTCTATAAAAAATGCAAAATATCAGCAGGGCATGGTGGTATGGCGCTGTAGTGCCAGGTGCTCAAAAGTCCGAGGTTGGAGGATTGCTTGAGCCTGGGAGGTCAAGGTTGCAGTGAGCTATTATCACTCCAGTGCACTCCAACCTGGGCGACACAAAAAAAGAAAGACCAACGTCTTTTTTTTTTTTGAGACAGAGTATCAAAAAAAAAAAAAAAAAAAAAAAAAAATTCCCACAACATACACAACAAAAAGAAAAATCAAAGGTCCAGGTAAGGTGTGGGGCATGTGAATCCAGG
>NW_022316929.1:0-1396 GCF_002776525.5 Piliocolobus tephrosceles
TGGGCTGAGCCGGGGCCTCCTTCCCTGGATTCACATGCCCCACACCTGGACCTTTGCTTTTTCTTTTTCTTGTGACAATATTTTACTTTATTTTATTTTATTATTTATTTATTTATTTATTGAGACTGAGAGTCTCAAAAAAAAAAAAAAAAGAAAGAGTGCACTGGAGTGATAATAGCTCACTGCAACCTTGACCTCCCAGGCTCAAGCAATCCTCCAACCTCAGACTATCAAGTAGCTGGCACTAGAGTGCCATGCCACCATGCCCTGCTGATATTTCGCATTTTCATAGAGATGGAGTCTCCTCGTGTTTCCCGGGCTGGTCTGGAACTCCTGAGCTCAAGCGTTCCACCCACCTTGGCCTCCCAAAGTGCTGGCATTATAGCAGTGAGCCATCACAGGTGGCATCCTTTTTTTGTTTTGTTTTGAGAGGGAGTTTTGCTGTTGTTGCCCAGGCTGGAGTGCAATGGTGCGATCTCAGCTCACCGCAAACTCTCCTCCCGGGTTCAAGGGATTCCCTTGCCTCAGGCTCCCGAGCAGCTGGGATTACAGGCATGCGCCACCACACCCAGCCAATTTTGTATTTTTAGTAGAGATGGGGTTTTTCTGTGTTGCTCAGGGTGGTCTCAAAGTCCCAACCTCAGATGATCTGCCCTGCTCAGCCTTCCAAAGTGCTGGGATTACAGGCGTGAGCCACTGCGCTCAGAACTTTTAAAAAATCTTTACTTATTTATTTACGCTGTTTGAAATGAAGTCACTTTCTGTCTCCTAGGCTGGAGTGCAGTGGCTCGATCTCGGCTCACTGCAACCACCCGCCTGCCAGGTTCAAGTGATTCTCCTGCCTCTGCTTCCTGAATAGCTGAGATTACAGGCGCCCGCCCCAACGCCTGGCTATTTTTTATTTTTAGCACAAACTGGGCTTCCTGATGTTGGCCAGGGTGGTGGTCTCCAACTCCTGACCTCAAGTGATCCGCCCACCTGCCTTGACCTCCCAAAGTGCTGAGATTACAGGAATGAGCCACCACCTGCCTGCCTGACCCCCCCCCTTTTTTTTTTTGAGACAGAGTTTCACTCTTGTTGCCCAGGCTAGATCTCGGCTCACTGCAACCTCTGCCTCCCAGGTTCAAGCAATTCTTCTGCCTCAGCCTCCCAAGTAGCTGGGATTACAGGTGCCCAACACCAGGCCTGGCTAATTTTTTCGGATTTTTAGTAATGATGGGATTTTGCCATATTGGCCAGGGTAGTCTCCAACTCCAGACCTCAGGTGATCTGCTAGCCTCAGCCTGTTAAAGTGCTGGGATTACAGGCATGAGCCATCGTGCCTGCCGGCCCCTCTTTTTATTCTTCATCTTTTTTTGCGACAAGGTTTCTCTGTCACCCAGTCTGGAGTGCAGTG
>NW_022316930.1:0-1396 GCF_002776525.5 Piliocolobus tephrosceles
CACTGCACTCCAGACTGGGTGACAGAGAAACCTTGTCGCAAAAAAAGATGAAGAATAAAAAGAGGGGCCGGCAGGCACGATGGCTCATGCCTGTAATCCCAGCACTTTAACAGGCTGAGGCTAGCAGATCACCTGAGGTCTGGAGTTGGAGACTACCCTGGCCAATATGGCAAAATCCCATCATTACTAAAAATCCGAAAAAATTAGCCAGGCCTGGTGTTGGGCACCTGTAATCCCAGCTACTTGGGAGGCTGAGGCAGAAGAATTGCTTGAACCTGGGAGGCAGAGGTTGCAGTGAGCCGAGATCTAGCCTGGGCAACAAGAGTGAAACTCTGTCTCAAAAAAAAAAAGGGGGGGGGTCAGGCAGGCAGGTGGTGGCTCATTCCTGTAATCTCAGCACTTTGGGAGGTCAAGGCAGGTGGGCGGATCACTTGAGGTCAGGAGTTGGAGACCACCACCCTGGCCAACATCAGGAAGCCCAGTTTGTGCTAAAAATAAAAAATAGCCAGGCGTTGGGGCGGGCGCCTGTAATCTCAGCTATTCAGGAAGCAGAGGCAGGAGAATCACTTGAACCTGGCAGGCGGGTGGTTGCAGTGAGCCGAGATCGAGCCACTGCACTCCAGCCTAGGAGACAGAAAGTGACTTCATTTCAAACAGCGTAAATAAATAAGTAAAGATTTTTTAAAAGTTCTGAGCGCAGTGGCTCACGCCTGTAATCCCAGCACTTTGGAAGGCTGAGCAGGGCAGATCATCTGAGGTTGGGACTTTGAGACCACCCTGAGCAACACAGAAAAACCCCATCTCTACTAAAAATACAAAATTGGCTGGGTGTGGTGGCGCATGCCTGTAATCCCAGCTGCTCGGGAGCCTGAGGCAAGGGAATCCCTTGAACCCGGGAGGAGAGTTTGCGGTGAGCTGAGATCGCACCATTGCACTCCAGCCTGGGCAACAACAGCAAAACTCCCTCTCAAAACAAAACAAAAAAAGGATGCCACCTGTGATGGCTCACTGCTATAATGCCAGCACTTTGGGAGGCCAAGGTGGGTGGAACGCTTGAGCTCAGGAGTTCCAGACCAGCCCGGGAAACACGAGGAGACTCCATCTCTATGAAAATGCGAAATATCAGCAGGGCATGGTGGCATGGCACTCTAGTGCCAGCTACTTGATAGTCTGAGGTTGGAGGATTGCTTGAGCCTGGGAGGTCAAGGTTGCAGTGAGCTATTATCACTCCAGTGCACTCTTTCTTTTTTTTTTTTTTTTGAGACTCTCAGTCTCAATAAATAAATAAATAAATAATAAAATAAAATAAAGTAAAATATTGTCACAAGAAAAAGAAAAAGCAAAGGTCCAGGTGTGGGGCATGTGAATCCAGGGAAGGAGGCCCCGGCTCAGCCCA
>NW_022316931.1:0-16593 GCF_002776525.5 Piliocolobus tephrosceles
TTAGTTGATGCAGTTTCTTCCTAGCCTCGATGGTCTTTACATTTTGGCATGTTTTTGCAATGGCTGGTACCGGTTGTTCCTTTCCGTGTTTAGGACTTCCTTCAGGGTCTCTTGTAAGGCAGGCCTGGTGGTGACAAAATCTCTAAGCATTTGCTTATCTGTAAAGGATTTTATTTGTCCTTCACTTATGAAACTTAGTTTGGCTGGATATGAAATTCTGGGATTAAAATTCTTTTCTTTAAGAATGTTGAATATTGGCCCACATTGTCTTCTGGCTTGTAGAGTTTCTGCTGAGAGATCTGCTGTTAGTCTGATGGGCTTCCCTTTGTGGGTAACCCGACCTTTCTCTCTAGCTGCCCTTAAGATTTTGTCCTTCATTTAAACTTTGGTGAATCTGGCAATTATGTGTCTTGGAGTTGCTCTTCTCGAGGAGTATCTTTGTGGCATTCTCTGTACTTCCTGAATTTGAATGTTGGCCTGCCCTACTAGGTTGGGGAAGTTCTCCTGGATGATATCCTGAAGAGTGTTTTCCAACTTGGTTCCATTTTCCCCCTCACTTTCAGGCACCCCAATCAGACGTAGATTTGGTCTTTTTACATAATCCCATACTTCCTGCAGGCTTTGTTCATTTCTTTTTCTTCTTTTTTCTTTTGGTTTCTCTTCTCATTTCATTTCATTCACTTGATCCTTAATCGCTGATACTCTTTCTTCCAGTTGATCGAGGCGGTTACTGAAGCTTGTTCATTTGTCACGTATTTCTCGTGTCATAGTTTTCATCTCTGTCAGTTCGTTTATGGCCTTCTCTGCATTAATTATTCTGGTTATCAATTCTTCCACTCTTTTTTCAAGATTTTTAGTTTCTTTGCACTGGGTACATAATTCCTCCTTTATCGCTGAGAATTTTGATGGTCTGAAGCCTTCTTCTCTCATCTCGTCAAAGTCATTCTCCATCCAGCTTTGATCCATTGCTGGCGATGAGCTGTGTTCCTTTGGAGGGGGAGATACGCTCTTATTCTTTGAATTTCCAGCTTTTCTGCCCTGCTTTTTCCCCATCTTTGTGGTTTTATCTGCCTCTGGTCATTGGTGATGGTGATGTACTGATGGGGTTTTGGTGTGGGTGTCCTTCCTGTTTGTTAGTTTTCCTTCTAACAGTCAGGACCCTCAGCTGTAGGTCTGTTGGAGATTGCTTGAGGTCCACTCCAGACCCTGTTTGCCTGGGTGTCAGCAGTAGAGGCTGCAGAAGATAGAATACTGCTGAACAGTGAGTGTACCTGTCTGATTCTTGCTTTGGAAGCTTCCTCTCAGGGGTGTATTCCACCGTGTGAGGTGTGGGGTGTCGGTCTGCCCCTAGTGGAGGTTGTCTCCCAGTTAGGCTATTCAGGAGTCAGGGCCCCATTTGAGCAGGCGGTCTGTCTGTTCTCAGATCTCAACCTCCGTGTTGGGAGATCCGCTGCTCTCTTCAAAGCTGTCAGACAGAGTTTTTTGCGTCTGCAGAGGTTTCTGCTGCTTTTGTTGTTGTTGTTGTTGCTTAGCTGTGCCCTGTCCCCATAGGTGGAGTCTACAGAGACTGGCAGGCCTCCTTGAGCTGCTGTGAGTTCCACCCAGTTCGATCTTCCCAGGGCTTTGTTTACATACTTAAGCCTCAGCAATGGCGGGCGCCCCTCCCCCAGCCTCGCTGCTGCCTTGCAGTTAGATCACAGACTGCTGTGCTAGCAATGAAGAAGGCTCCGTGGGTGTGGGACCCTCCTGGCCAGGTGTGGGATATAACCTCCTGTTGTGTCCGTTTGCTTAAAGTGCAGTATTGGGGTGGGAGCTACCCAATTTTCCAGGTGTTGTGTGTCTCAGGTCCCCTGGCTAGGAAAAGGGATTCCCTTCCCCCTTGCTCTTCACAGGTGAGGCGATGCCTCGCCCTGCTTCAGCTCTCGCTGGTCGGGCTGCAACAGCTCACCAGCACCAATTGTCCGGCACTCCCTAGTGAGATAAACCCAGTACCTCAGTTGAAAATGCAGAAATCACCTGTCTTCTGTGTCGCTCGTGCTGGGCTCTTCCTAGTCAGTCATCTCGCTCTGCCCAGCTTTTTGTTTTCAATGAGTAAGAGACCCATTTTTAAAAAATGCCTGGAAAGTGTTTCTCCAGTTAGACAAAACCATAGTCTAGGTAAGTGTTTCCAAAATAAATGAATAATAAAAAAGTACCCTATTTTTGTTATAGCTTAGTTTTTTAATGGTTCATAGGTATGTCAAAATTATATTATAGGAAGCCATACAATTTCAGTGAAGAGAATTTATAATACTGTTTTAGTCATTGGGAAGTAATTTAATGTACTGAGATTTCCTTTCTGAAATTAAATTTCAGTTATAATCCAAAATAAATATGTTTTAAAAAAAAATCCGCTGAGTTCTTTGTTCATTGGATGCAAGTTAATTTTACTTGAACCAAACATCACTCAAGCTCAGAACTTTTCTATTTATTATTTTGAAAAAAAAAAAAATTGTACATAGATGTTGCTGGAGTTTCAGGGAGAATTCTTACAAGTTCTTTCTAGAATAGTTCTTTATTGCCAAATAATAGACAAATTATTTGGGAAACAAATTATTTTTTAAAGAAATGAACTTTTAGCTCATATTCTCATGATGTAAGAATTATTTCTTTTGAAGAGAAACTGTTCAATATAAAGTCTCTTTTGAAGAGTCTCTGTGGAATATAGTGACATAGAAAATAACTCAAATAATACATTCAATAATCATGTAAACATAATCTAAGAGCCCTCAGGTTAGTATAATTTTAAAGGTAGTGAATATCAGCGATGCTCAGAATTCAACAGTTACTGGTGATAGATAAAGCTGAGGCTTTTCAGATTAGGAATGGGAGGAAATAAGACTGAATTACAGATTGGAAAAGGAAAGAAGCAAGGGGAAAAAATCACTTCTTACCAAGTTTGTGGTCTTTAGTTTCACTGTGACTAGTCTTGCTCAGATTTAGAACTAAATATTTGTGTTTAGCTTTGGATAAATAACTGATCAAATTTCTTTTGATTAAAACACACACAAAAAATGTGTCTTTAGAAGAGTCCAGCCAGTCAGGATAAAGCTTACATTGCCAGTCATGAAGGAGTTGAGAGCTATAAACATGACTGTTCAAAATTACTATAGTGATAAGAGGGGAAAGGTGCAGCATTTCCTACATATCACAGATGTGCATTTAGTTTTCATTACTTTGGCTATTGATCGTAAATGACATTTTACTCAATTCAATGTATTTAGAGACTTGGAGGTCACCAAAACCTTTTAGTAAAGTGGATTGTTTTATTTGGGAAACTCAAGAGCAATACATGTTGAAAAACCGATTTTATTCTCATTCCTATAGAAAAGAAAAACATCAATTTCCTCACAAGTATCATACTTACACATCCACCTGGGTTCTTGCTCCCAACTGTTCTCAAAAGAAGCCAAAGAAAAACACATTTGTAATAGTAGAAATGCAAACTCAAATTTCATGGAAAAACCTGAAAATAAGACTCGCTCCATAATTTGCGATATCCTTATGAGTTACAGATACAAGTTTTTCTCCTTTCCAAAAGAGCAGAAGTAATCTGAGGCACTCTAGTTAAATCAATCTTGTTATATTGCTTAAAGTCCTAAATTCATAAGTTCAATCAGTATACATTCAAAGTACTTATACAAAATGTGTCACCAAGGAGAAATTCAATACATGTATATTAAACTGCCGTTAAACTGTAATAGTTTTGAAATTTAGCTCCATTGTCTCTGAACAACGTGTTTATGTTGCTTGTATAAAATTATTGATTTTTAAATATTTGACATTATTTAGGGACTTTCTGTTGTGGAAGTGTGAAATTTGCCTTCTTTTCTTCCTGATTCTACTATACACGGAAACTCTATCCATTCCCCATTTTCTCTCTCTCTGTGTATGTTATGTGTATACATATATATGTAAATGTACATCTATGTATGTTTATACATACAATACAGTCACATAACATATAATAATATAATATATGATATATATGTTGGTTAATTCAAGATTAGTTCATATATTATTGGGCCTATATATAGGATAGTCTCAGCTGAATGATACAGTGTATATATAATGATTGTTTTTCTTGTGTAATTTGTTTGCCTGGGAGAATTAGTAGAATTGCTTTTTATTAGATTTTTGTGTAGCATTCATCCAATACTAAAGACCACCAATTATCTCACCGTCTTCTCCACATGTTCAGACGCATCAGGTATTCTATCAGTCTCTCCTGGGACCTTCTAATTCACCTCATATAGCCTGGATTCTCCCTTTGTTGCACATCTATTATGCCATATTATTCCTTCACCATTATCTCCTTTGTTTTCTTCTTGTGTTGAAACCCTTGGTTACTATAGTCGATGTCTCTCTTCATTTTGGATACACTTTCTTTTTAAGGAGTACATCCTCCAATAGATTACAGAGAAAGAGTGCATGAAAGGTAATCCTTTTGTGATTTTACATGTCAAAAATGACTTTATTTGATTTTTACAGGAATAAGGGTTTGGCTTGGTATACCAATTCTAGGCTAAAATTTATTTCACTGAGATTTTTTAAAGGTGTTTATGTAGTTTCCAATGTTGTTAGGGAGAAATTGGAAGCCATACCAATTCCTTGTCTTTCTAAATGTGGCCTGTGTGTGTGTGTGTGTGTGTGTGTGTGTGTGTGTTTAAGTGTAACATTTTAGGAACTTCTCTTGTCCCTTGTGTTCTGAAATTCAAAATTATGTGTGTTGGTCTAAGCCTGTTTTCATCTGTTAGGCTGTAACACAGTTGCACAGAGTGCAAATTTTTAATCTCTTTGGTTTGGAAAATATTTGTTGAATTATTTCCCTTTCATGTTTTATTTTATTTTCACTAACTGAAAATCATTATTTGAAGGTTTAATTATATGAATGGACTGGGAATTCAATTTTATTTTATATTATTTTACTTTCATTATTGCTTCATATTTTAAAACAATCCATATTAATCTGTTCTCACACTGCTAATAAAGACATACCCAAGAGTGGGTAATTTATAAAAGAAGGAGTGTTTAATTGACACAATTCAGCATGGCTGGGGAGGCTTCAGAAACATAATCATTGCAGAAACGGAAGCAAACACATTTTTGGTGGCAGCAAGAGGAAGTGCCTAGCCAAAGGGGGAAAATCCCTTTTAAAACCATCAGATCCCATGAGAACTCACTCACTATCAAGAGAACAGCATGAGAGTAACCAGTAACCGGCCCCCCATGATTATACTACCTCCCACCAGTTCCCTTCCGGGATATGGGAATTATGGGAACCACATCTCAAAGATGAGATTTGGGTGGGGACACAGCCAAGCCATATCACAATCTTTTAAAATAACAATAAAATTGAGAAGATAGCACAGAGGGTTCCTACATACCACACACCATGATTCACCTATTACTAACATTGCCTAACCTCCTTTTTTGTTCCACTATCCTACATTACATTTAGTTGTCATATCTCCTTTGCCTCATTTTTACTGTGGCAATTACTCAGACTTTCCTTGGTTTTGATGACCTTGGTTGTTTGGAGGAGCAGGTGAAGTGTTTTGTAGTATGTCTGTCATTTGAAATGTGTTTGATATTTTTCTCATTATAAGAATGGGTTACGGATTTTACGGAGAATAACCACAGAGATAAAGTCCTTTTTTTAGCACATCATATTAATGGTACACACTATCAATGACTTACTTTCTGGCCCTACAAGATGCTCCAGGATCATCTTGTTTATTTTCTGTCTCAGTCCAAGAATTAGCCATTTCTTCGAGGAGCCCTGGTTCCTTTTATTAGGGAATGGTAATAGAAACCATGATCTGGGCACTAACTAGGCTTACTCGTACTAAAAGTGTCAATTTTCCTAGGCCCTCTCAAATGACCAAACAAGGAAATATATACATGTATATACCAAACTGTACGTACAATAACATCTGTAAACTATTCCAAATGTAAACACTCATATCTTCATTAAGCCAAAAATAAGTTCATAGTCTCCAACTACAATCCATTTATGTCCACGTGGATTATTCAAGCATTCTTCTTTTGCTTAACTGTAACCTACTACTCCAACAGTGAGAATCTACTCATTCCATTATTGAATTCCAGTATAAATGAATGGTGGTATCAAAATGTTAACTACAAAAACTATAGAAAACAACTTTATCAGAGTATGATGTTTATTAACAGCTTTTTAAAAAATTATTTTTTGACTTAGTCTCGCAGACTTCATTCATTTCCAAAGCTACTTAACTCAGGATCTTTCTCCCAGCTTCCGTAAGTGAGGTTGTTTAATCATTATTTATAATACAATTATGTTAATTTTTGTCACATTCTGCATTCTATTCTGGGACCCCTGACCTTCTAAATATTTTTTTTAAGTTTATACACATTAAGGTTCACTCTTTGTGCTATAAATTTCTATTGATTTTGACAAGTTGCATAGTGTCATTCAGCACTATTGTAATATCATAGAGAATAGTTTCATTGCCCTAAAAAATTTCTTAAGATTTGCCCATTTAATCCTCCTTCCTCTGTAGTTCAAATTTTTACTCTTGTTTTATGTGTTTTTAAATCACATTCTCAGAGATATTTTCTTAACATTTTCCAACTCATTGGTATTCATTATTATTGCTACATAACACATTACCAAAAACACAGCATCTTAAACTGACGTTTACTATCTCACAATTTCTATAGGTCAGAAGTCTAGGTAGGGCTTAACTAAGTCCTCTGGCTCGAGGTCTCTCATAAGGCTGCAGTATGTCAAAGCTCAACCAGGGAGGGTGTTCTTTTTAGCTCACTCAGGTAGTTCTTGACAAAATTCAATTCCTATAGGATATTGAATTGAGGGCCTCTAATTCTCATAAGCTGTAGGATAGAGGCCACCACTGGCATGTAGCCACATGGACCTCTCCATTGGGAAGCTCAGAACATGGCAACTGACTTAATTAGAGTGAGCAAGTGAGAAGGCAGAAGAGAGAGAATCCTAGCAAATGGAAAATAATAATCTTTTGTAACCTAATTTCAGGAGTGGCATGGCATCAGTTAGTTTCTGTGTTCTGTTGTTTACAAGTTAGTGGCAAGTTCCAGCCCACTCTCAAGGGTAGAGAATTAAACAAGAGTTTGTTTACCAGGTGTCTGGAGCATTTGGGAAGCATCTTACAGGTCTACCAATCATATTATCTATTGAGCTTTTCACTTCCTGCATTATTTACTTTTTGCTTTTTAATTTCCAAGAGCTCTAATTCTTCAAATGCTATTTTAATCTATCCTTTTCTTATTTCAGATGTGACTCTATTTATCTAGTAATAATAATAATATTTGCCATGATTGTATTTCCCTGAAAAGTCTCTCTTCCTTCAAGATGATTCCATATTGGTTGCCTTCTTTTACTAATGATAGAAACTTTGCGATCTCTGAAATCATTGATTGTCATGTCATATATTAAAGTGAGGCACTTTAATTAGAATTTTTGACGGTATAGGTGATTTACAGCGTAAACTTCACTTTATGGTAATCTGACCTAACTGTTTGCAGGGGAACCCTGATTTCAGAATTCTTAGCTCTTTGCTCTTCTGCTGGTGAGATTCCTCATAGTAGGAAATCCCAGTCTTGCCTGGAAAATAGCAATTCTGAAAGCAAAGAGCCAACTTGAGCATTGTTAGGAAAGGACTGAGAAGTCTCAGTGTTCAGTAAATCATCACTTATTTCCCTTGTTTTCATCATGTTACACTTACTCTGGTAACCTGGTGTCTCTCACAGATGAGTCACTGGGAACTGAATATGGCATCTATTTCTTCTTAAACCAACTTTCAGCTAATCTGCTTACTTTTAGCGTCATTTTCACTCACACTTCCAGAGGTACCTTGTGTTGCCAATTCCTATGTTAATTGGGGTTCTGTGGTTTAGATACATTGCTTCTTGACTTTCCCAATGCCCACTAAGAATTCAGATTTCAGGCCGGGAGTAGTGGCTCAAGCCTGTAATCCCAGCACTTTGGTAGGCCGAGACGGGAGGATCACGAGGTTAGGAGATCGAGAACATCCTGGCTAACACAGTGAAACCCCGTCTCTACTAAAAACAAAAAAACTAGCCAGGCGAGGTGGCGGGCGCCTGTAGTCCCAGCTACTCGGGAGGCTGAGGCAGGAGAATGGCGTAAACCCGGGAGGCGGAGGAGTTTGTAGTGAGCTGAGATCCGGCCACTGCACTCAAGCCTGGGCCACAGAGCGAGACTCTGTCTCAAAAAAAAAAAAAAAAAAAAAACAAAAACAAAGAAAAAGAATTCAGATTTCTTGGGCTTTTAAATTATTTACCACTCATCCTTTTGTTTTTCATACCCCAAAATGTTATTGTTTCCCTCTCCCATTCTGTTTATTCTACAGACTATGATTTTAAAATAATTATATACACTGTATTTTTAGAGAAGTTTTAGATTTAAAGAAAAATTGAACAGAAAGTACAGAGAATCCCTGTATGCACCCTCTCGCTCACTCTTGCCCCACAAAGAGTTTCCCCTCATATTAACTTCTTGTATTAGTGTGGTACACTTGTTAAAATTAATGAGTTAATGTAGATAAACTGTTATTAACTAAAGTGTATAATTTACATTAAGATTGATTTTTTTTTTCTTTTCTAAATTATATTTTAACTTCTGGGGTACATGTGCAGAATGTGCATGTTTGTTACATAGGTATATACATGCCATGGTGGTTTGCTGCACCCATTAACCTGTCATCTATGTTAGGTATTTCTCCTAATGCTATCCCTCCCCTAGTCCTCCACCCCTCAACAGACCCCATTGTGTGATGCTCCCCTCCCTGTGTCCATGTGTTCTCATTGTTCAATTTCTACTTTTATGTGAGAACATGCAGTGTTTGGTTTTCTGTTCTTGCATTAGTTTGCTGAGAATGATGATTTCCAGCATCATCCATGTCCCTGCAAAGGACATGAACTCATCCTTTTTAATGGCTGCATAGTATTCCATGGTGTATATGTGCCACATTTTCTTTATCCAGTCTATCATTGATGGGCATTTGGGTTGGTTCCAAGTCTTTGCTGTTGTGAACAATGTGGCAATAAACATACGTGTGCAAGTGTCTTTATAGTAGAATGATTTATAATCATTTGGGTATTTTTATGTTATATATTATATAGATTTTGGCAGATGTACAATGACATTCATCCACTGATACAGTACTATAGAGAAAAATTGCACTATACTAGAAATTCTCAGTGCTGCACCTATATATCACTCCAAATCCCTGGCAATCGCTGACCTTTTCACTCTCTCTACGCTTTTAATAATCAAAATCGTGTACTATATAGTCCTTTCAGATTGCCTGCTTTCACTTAGTAATGTGCATTTAAGATTTGTTCATGTCTTTTTGATAGCTCATTTCTTTCCTTTATTTTTAATATTATCTTTAATTTAAAAATCAAATTGTATAAACTTTGAGGATACAATGTTTTCTTTTTTTCTTTTTTTTAAATTTTTAAATTTTTTTATTTTTTTAATCTCTTCCTTTTATTATTATTATTATACTTTAAGTTCTAGGGTACATGTGCATAAAGTGCAGGTTTGTTACATATGTATACTTGTGCCATGTTGTTGTGCTGCACCCATCAACTCGTCAGCACCCATCAACTCGTCATTTACATCAGGTATAACTCCCAATGCAATCCCTCCCCCCTCCCCCCTCCCCATTATAGGCCCCGGTGTGTGATGTTCCCCTTCCCAAGTCCAAGTGATCTCATTGTTCAGTTCCCACCTATAAGTGAGAACATGCGGTGTTTGGTTTTCTGTTCTTGTGATAGTTTGCTAAGAATGATGGTTTCCAGCTGCATCCATGTCCCTACAAAGGACACAAACTCATCCCTTTTTATGGCTGCATAGTATTCCATGGTGTATATGTGCCACATTTTCCTAATCCAGTCTGTCACTGATGGACATTTGGGTTGATTCCAAGTCTTTGCTATTGTGAATAGTGCTGCAATAAACATACGTGTGCATGTGTCTTTATAGCAGCATGGTTTATAATCCCTTGGGTATATACCCAGTAATGGGATGGCTGGGTCATATGGTACATCTAGTTCTAGATCCTTGGGGAATCGCCATACTGTTTTCCATAATGCTTGAACTAGTTTACAATCCCACCAACAATGTAAAAGTGTTCCTATTTCTCCACATCCTCTCCAGCACCTGTTGTTTCCTGACTTTTTAATGATTGCCATTGTAACTGGCATGAGATGGTATCGCATTGTGGTTTTGATTTGCATTTCTCTGATGGCCAGTGATGATGAGCATTTTTTCATGTGTCTGTTGGCTGTATGAATGTCTTCTTTCGAGAAATGTCTGTTCATATCCTTTGCCCACTTTTTGATGGGGTTTTTTGTTTTTTTCTTGTAAATTTGTTTGAGTTCTTTGTAGGTTCTGGATATTAGCCCTTTGTCAGATGAGTAGATTGCAAAAATTTTCTCCCATCCTGTAGGTTACCTGTTCACTCTGATGGTAGTTTCTTTTGCTGTGCAGAAGCTCTTTAGTTTAATTAGATCCCATTTGTCAATTTTGGCTTTTGTTGCCGTTGCTTTTGGTGTTTTACACATGAAGTCCTTGCCCATGCCTATGTCCTGAATGGTATTCCCTAGGTTTTCTTCTAGGGTTTTCATGGTATTAGGTCTAACATTTAAGTCTCTAATCCATCTTCAATTAATTTTCATATAAGGAGTAAGTAAAGGATCCAGTTTCAGCTTTCTACTTATGGCTAGCCAATTTTCCCAGCACCATTTATTAAATAGGGAATCCTTTCCCCATTTCTTGTTTCTCTGAGGTTTGTCAAAGATCAGATGGCTGTAGACGTGTGGTATTATTTCTGAGGACTTTGTTCTGTTCCATTGGTCTATATCTCTGTTTTGGTACCAGTACCATGCTGTTTTCGTTACTGTAGCCTTGTAGTATGGTTTGAAGTCAAGTAGTGTGATGCCTCCAGCTTTGTTCTTTTGACTTAGGATTGTCTTGGCAATGCGGGCTCTTTTTTGGTTCCATATGAACTTTAAAGCCGTTTTTTCCAATTCTGTGAAGAAACTCATTGGTAGCTTGATGGGGATGGCATTGAATCTATAAATTACCTTGGGCAGTATCGCCATTTTCAAGATATTGATTCTTCCTATCCATGAGCATGGTATGTTCTTCCATTTGTTTGTGTCCTCTTTTATTTCACTGAGCAGTGGTTTGTAGTTCGCCTTGAAGAGGTCCTTTACATCTCTTATAAGTTGGATTCCTAGGTATTTTATTCTCTTTGAAGCATTTGTGAATGGAAATTCATTCCTGATTTGGCTCTCTGTTTGTCTGTTACTGGTGTATAAGAATGCTTGTGATTTTTGCACATTAATTTTGTATCCTGAGACTTTGCTGAAGTTGCTTATCAGCTTAAGGATATTTTGGGCTGAGACAATGGGGTTTTCTAAATATACAATCATGTCATCTGCAAACAGGGACAATTGGACTTCTTCTTTTCCTAACTGAATACCCTTGATTTCTTTCTCTTGCCTGATTGCCCTAGCCAGAACTTCCAACACTATGTTGAATAGGAGTGGTGAGAGAGGGCATCCCTGTCTTGTGCCAGATTTCAAAGGGAATTTTTCCAGTTTTTGCCCATTCAGTATGATATTGGCTGTGGGTTTGTCATAAATAGCTCTTACTATTTTGAGGTACGTTCCTTCAATACTGAATTTATTGAGAGTTTTTAGCATGAAGGGCTGTTGAATTTTGTCAAAGGCCTTTTCTGCATCTATTGAGATAATCATGTGGTTTTTGTCTTTGGTTCTGTTTATATGCTGGATTATGTTTATTGATTTGCGAATGTTGAACCAGCCTTGCATCCCAGGGATGAAGCCCACTTGATCATGGTGGATAAGCTTTTTTGATGTGCTGCTGAATCCGATTTGCCAGTATTTTATTGAGGATTTTTGCATCGATGTTCGTCAGGGATATTGGTCTAAAATTCTCTTTTTTTGTTGTGTCTCTGCCAGGCTTTGGTATCAGGATGATGTTGGCCTCATAAAATGAGTTAGGGAAGATTCCCTCTTTTTCTATTGATTAGAATAGTTTCAGAAGGAATGGTACCAGCTCCTCCTTGTACCTCTGGTAAAATTAAGCTGTGAATCCATCTGGTCCTGGACTTTTTTTGGTTGTTAGGCTATTAATTATTGCCTCAATTTCAGAGCCTGCTATTGGTCTATTCAGGGATTCGGCTTCTTCCTGGTTTAGTCTTGGAGAGTTTTTAAGTGTCCAGGAAATTATCCATTTCTTCTAGATTTTCTAGTTGATTTGCGTAGAGGTGTTTATAGTATTCTCTGATGGTAGTTTGTATTTCTGTGGGGTCCGTGGTGATATACGCTTTATCATTTTTTATTGCGTCTATTTGATTCTTCTCTCTTTTCTTCTTTATTAGTCTTGCTAGTGGTCTGTCAATATTGTTGATCTTTTCAAAAAACCAACTCCTGGATTCATTGATTTTTTGGAGGGTTTTTTTGTGTCTCTATCTCCTTCAGTTCTGCTCTGATCTTAGTTATTTCTTGCCTTCTGCTATGTTTTGAATGTATTTGCTCTTGCTTCTCTAGTTCTTTTAATTGTGATGTTAGAGTGTCAATTTTAGATCTTTCCTGCTTTCTCTTGTGGGCATTTAGTGCTATAAATTTCCCTCTACACACTGCTTTAAATGTGTCCCAGAGATTCTGGTATGTTGTATCTTTGTTCTCATTGGTTTCAAAGAACATCTTTATTTCTGCCTTCATTTTGTTATGTACCCAGTAATCATTCAGGAGCAGGTTATTCAATTTCCATGTAGTTGAGCGGTTTTGATTGAGTTTCTTAGTCCTGAGTTCTAGTTTGATTGCACTGTGGTCTGAGAGACAGTTTGTTATAATTTCTGTTCTTGTACATTTGCTGAGGAGTGCTTTACTTCCAATTATGTGGTCAATTTTGGAATAAGTGTGATGTGGTGCTGAGAAGAATGTATATTCTGTTGATTTGGGGTGGAGAGTTCTATAGATGTCTGTTAGGTCTGCTTGGTGCAGAGATGAGTTCAATTCCTGTATATCCTTGCTAACTTTCTGTCTCATTGATCTGTCTAATGTTGACAGTGGAGTGTTGAAGTCTCCCATTATTATTGTATGGGAGTCTAAGTCTCTTTGTAAGTCTCTAAGGATTTGCTTTATGAATCTGGGTGCTCCTGTATTGGGTGCATATATATTTAGGATAGTCAGCTCTTCCTGTTGAATTGATCCCTTTACCATTATGTAATGGCCTTCTTTGTCTCTTTTGATCTTTGATGGTTTAAAGTCTGTTTTATCAGAGACTAGGATTGCAACCCCTGCTTTTTTTTGTTCTCCATTTGCTTGGTAGATCTTCCTCCATCCCTTTATTTTGAGCCTATGTATGTCTCTGCATGTGAGATGGGTCTCCTGAATACAGCAAACCTATGGATCTTGACTCTTTATCCAATTTGCCAGTCTGTGTCTTTGAATTGGAGCATTTAGTCCGTTTACATTTAAGGTTAATATTGTTATGTGTGAACTTGATCCTGCCATTATGATATTAACTGGTTATTTTGCTCATTAGTTGATGCAGTTTCTTCCTAGCCTCGATGGTCTTTACATTTTGGCATGTTTTTGCAATGGCTGGTACCGGTTGTTCCTTTCCGTGTTTAGGACTTCCTTCAGGGTCTCTTGTAAGGCAGGCCTGGTGGTGACAAAATCTCTAAGCATTTGCTTATCTGTAAAGGATTTTATTTGTCCTTCACTTATGAAACTTAGTTTGGCTGGATATGAAATTCTGGGATTAAAATTCTTTTCTTTAAGAATGTTGAATATTGGCCCACATTGTCTTCTGGCTTGTAGAGTTTCTGCTGAGAGATCTGCTGTTAGTCTGATGGGCTTCCCTTTGTGGGTAACCCGACCTTTCTCTCTAGCTGCCCTTAAGATTTTGTCCTTCATTTAAACTTTGGTGAATCTGGCAATTATGTGTCTTGGAGTTGCTCTTCTCGAGGAGTATCTTTGTGGCATTCTCTGTACTTCCTGAATTTGAATGTTGGCCTGCCCTACTAGGTTGGGGAAGTTCTCCTGGATGATATCCTGAAGAGTGTTTTCCAACTTGGTTCCATTTTCCCCCTCACTTTCAGGCACCCCAATCAGACGTAGATTTGGTCTTTTTACATAATCCCATACTTCCTGCAGGCTTTGTTCATTTCTTTTTCTTCTTTTTTCTTTTGGTTTCTCTTCTCATTTCATTTCATTCACTTGATCCTTAATCGCTGATACTCTTTCTTCCAGTTGATCGAGGCGGTTACTGAAGCTTGTTCATTTGTCACGTATTTCTCGTGTCATAGTTTTCATCTCTGTCAGTTCGTTTATGGCCTTCTCTGCATTAATTATTCTGGTTATCAATTCTTCCACTCTTTTTTCAAGATTTTTAGTTTCTTTGCACTGGGTACATAATTCCTCCTTTATCGCTGAGAATTTTGATGGTCTGAAGCCTTCTTCTCTCATCTCGTCAAAGTCATTCTCCATCCAGCTTTGATCCATTGCTGGCGATGAGCTGTGTTCCTTTGGAGGGGGAGATACGCTCTTATTCTTTGAATTTCCAGCTTTTCTGCCCTGCTTTTTCCCCATCTTTGTGGTTTTATCTGCCTCTGGTCATTGGTGATGGTGATGTACTGATGGGGTTTTGGTGTGGGTGTCCTTCCTGTTTGTTAGTTTTCCTTCTAACAGTCAGGACCCTCAGCTGTAGGTCTGTTGGAGATTGCTTGAGGTCCACTCCAGACCCTGTTTGCCTGGGTGTCAGCAGTAGAGGCTGCAGAAGATAGAATACTGCTGAACAGTGAGTGTACCTGTCTGATTCTTGCTTTGGAAGCTTCCTCTCAGGGGTGTATTCCACCGTGTGAGGTGTGGGGTGTCGGTCTGCCCCTAGTGGAGGTTGTCTCCCAGTTAGGCTATTCAGGAGTCAGGGCCCCATTTGAGCAGGCGGTCTGTCTGTTCTCAGATCTCAACCTCCGTGTTGGGAGATCCGCTGCTCTCTTCAAAGCTGTCAGACAGAGTTTTTTGCGTCTGCAGAGGTTTCTGCTGCTTTTGTTGTTGTTGTTGTTGCTTAGCTGTGCCCTGTCCCCATAGGTGGAGTCTACAGAGACTGGCAGGCCTCCTTGAGCTGCTGTGAGTTCCACCCAGTTCGATCTTCCCAGGGCTTTGTTTACATACTTAAGCCTCAGCAATGGCGGGCGCCCCTCCCCCAGCCTCGCTGCTGCCTTGCAGTTAGATCACAGACTGCTGTGCTAGCAATGAAGAAGGCTCCGTGGGTGTGGGACCCTCCTGGCCAGGTGTGGGATATAACCTCCTGTTGTGTCCGTTTGCTTAAAGTGCAGTATTGGGGTGGGAGCTACCCAATTTTCCAGGTGTTGTGTGTCTCAGGTCCCCTGGCTAGGAAAAGGGATTCCCTTCCCCCTTGCTCTTCACAGGTGAGGCGATGCCTCGCCCTGCTTCAGCTCTCGCTGGTCGGGCTGCAACAGCTCACCAGCACCAATTGTCCGGCACTCCCTAGTGAGATAAACCCAGTACCTCAGTTGAAAATGCAGAAATCACCTGTCTTCTGTGTCGCTCGTGCTGGGCTCTTCCTAGTCAGTCATCTCGCTCTGCCCAGCTTTTTGTTTTCAATGAGTAAGAGACCCATTTTTAAAAAATGCCTGGAAAGTGTTTCTCCAGTTAGACAAAACCATAGTCTAGGTAAGTGTTTCCAAAATAAATGAATAATAAAAAAGTACCCTATTTTTGTTATAGCTTAGTTTTTTAATGGTTCATAGGTATGTCAAAATTATATTATAGGAAGCCATACAATTTCAGTGAAGAGAATTTATAATACTGTTTTAGTCATTGGGAAGTAATTTAATGTACTGAGATTTCCTTTCTGAAATTAAATTTCAGTTATAATCCAAAATAAATATGTTTTAAAAAAAAATCCGCTGAGTTCTTTGTTCATTGGATGCAAGTTAATTTTACTTGAACCAAACATCACTCAAGCTCAGAACTTTTCTATTTATTATTTTGAAAAAAAAAAAAATTGTACATAGATGTTGCTGGAGTTTCAGGGAGAATTCTTACAAGTTCTTTCTAGAATAGTTCTTTATTGCCAAATAATAGACAAATTATTTGGGAAACAAATTATTTTTTAAAGAAATGAACTTTTAGCTCATATTCTCATGATGTAAGAATTATTTCTTTTGAAGAGAAACTGTTCAATATAAAGTCTCTTTTGAAGAGTCTCTGTGGAATATAGTGACATAGAAAATAACTCAAATAATACATTCAATAATCATGTAAACATAATCTAAGAGCCCTCAGGTTAGTATAATTTTAAAGGTAGTGAATATCAGCGATGCTCAGAATTCAACAGTTACTGGTGATAGATAAAGCTGAGGCTTTTCAGATTAGGAATGGGAGGAAATAAGACTGAATTACAGATTGGAAAAGGAAAGAAGCAAGGGGAAAAAATCACTTCTTACC
>NW_022316932.1:0-1352 GCF_002776525.5 Piliocolobus tephrosceles
CTATTCTGTTTTGTGAAGTCATTTGATTTATGTAAACTAGAATAATCGTTGGATGCTGTTCGTGATGCTTTATCATTATATGGGAAACTGTAATAAGATTTTAAATCATTTCTGGTTTGTGTAGAATAAGGGTCATCGACATTGTGTTCGACATGTTTAGTATTGCTATTATTATTATTATTATTATTATTATTACTATGAATATCATTGTTAATTTCATTTTTATAATATTTTTTATTTTTTTTTAAATTTTCTATTTCTGTTTTGTTACTCGAATCATCTCTTTTTTCGTTTCTACTAAATTGATTACTATATTGTTGTTTGTTTGTTAATCTTTTTTTGGTTTTTTCGTCTTCATCTTCATTTTCATCTTCACCTCCATCTTCCTCTTCCTCTTCCTCTTCCTCTTCATGTTTGTGTTCGTAATTATGATCGTAATATCGTTCATTTGCTTTTTTTACTTTTTTTGCTTCCTTAATAATCGTGTCTCCATTTATATTATTTTTATTTATTTTTTTTTTATATTGTGTTGAATTCGAAAATGAATCAGAAACTGATGATATATTATATGGACGATCATAATGATTTTTATTTGTATAAATATTTGGATGTTCTATTTTGTCCTTAGTTTTACTTATTTGTATTTTTTTTTGTTTTGTACTATCACTATCAAACAATTTGTCATTTTTTTCTGATGTATCTTCTGCAAATTCAGCAAAGGACTCTTTTTTTTGTACTTTTAAATCTTCTTTGTCATTTTTTTTTTCATCTTTATTATTAACCTGATCCAACTTACTAATCCTTGTCGTAGTAGCTTTGCTTGGTTTTTTTTTAATAGTTAAGTTTATGTTTTGCATTTCATTTTTTTCATCATGATTGTTATTAGTAGTAGTAGCGGTGACAGTAGTAGTGGAAGCAGCATTTATTATGTCAATATTATTTTTCTTTTTATAAGTTTGTTTTTTTTGTACTACCTTTTTGTTGCTTGTGGCTGTAATTTTATTACTAGACCTCTTTCCTAATTCAGTATTAATATTATTACTATCATTACTACCAATTTTGCCAATCTGTTTATTCATATATAAACCTTCTTCGCTCACATCACTTAGTGCTAAGTCATTATTTCCATTATCAAAAGTTCTACTTTTTAATAATATTCTTCTATGTTTTTGTTTCACATATTGTTCGTGACGCTTTGCTAAAATCAACTCTCTTTCATATTCAGGTAAATCTTCTAAATTACTACTGTCTGTTTCATTATTATCATCATTTTCATAATCACTTAAATTACAATTATCTATTTTATCTTTACTCATTTTTTTTTTTTTTTTTTTTTTTTTTTTTTTTTTTTT
>NW_022316933.1:0-16593 GCF_002776525.5 Piliocolobus tephrosceles
GGTAAGAAGTGATTTTTTCCCCTTGCTTCTTTCCTTTTCCAATCTGTAATTCAGTCTTATTTCCTCCCATTCCTAATCTGAAAAGCCTCAGCTTTATCTATCACCAGTAACTGTTGAATTCTGAGCATCGCTGATATTCACTACCTTTAAAATTATACTAACCTGAGGGCTCTTAGATTATGTTTACATGATTATTGAATGTATTATTTGAGTTATTTTCTATGTCACTATATTCCACAGAGACTCTTCAAAAGAGACTTTATATTGAACAGTTTCTCTTCAAAAGAAATAATTCTTACATCATGAGAATATGAGCTAAAAGTTCATTTCTTTAAAAAATAATTTGTTTCCCAAATAATTTGTCTATTATTTGGCAATAAAGAACTATTCTAGAAAGAACTTGTAAGAATTCTCCCTGAAACTCCAGCAACATCTATGTACAATTTTTTTTTTTTTCAAAATAATAAATAGAAAAGTTCTGAGCTTGAGTGATGTTTGGTTCAAGTAAAATTAACTTGCATCCAATGAACAAAGAACTCAGCGGATTTTTTTTTAAAACATATTTATTTTGGATTATAACTGAAATTTAATTTCAGAAAGGAAATCTCAGTACATTAAATTACTTCCCAATGACTAAAACAGTATTATAAATTCTCTTCACTGAAATTGTATGGCTTCCTATAATATAATTTTGACATACCTATGAACCATTAAAAAACTAAGCTATAACAAAAATAGGGTACTTTTTTATTATTCATTTATTTTGGAAACACTTACCTAGACTATGGTTTTGTCTAACTGGAGAAACACTTTCCAGGCATTTTTTAAAAATGGGTCTCTTACTCATTGAAAACAAAAAGCTGGGCAGAGCGAGATGACTGACTAGGAAGAGCCCAGCACGAGCGACACAGAAGACAGGTGATTTCTGCATTTTCAACTGAGGTACTGGGTTTATCTCACTAGGGAGTGCCGGACAATTGGTGCTGGTGAGCTGTTGCAGCCCGACCAGCGAGAGCTGAAGCAGGGCGAGGCATCGCCTCACCTGTGAAGAGCAAGGGGGAAGGGAATCCCTTTTCCTAGCCAGGGGACCTGAGACACACAACACCTGGAAAATTGGGTAGCTCCCACCCCAATACTGCACTTTAAGCAAACGGACACAACAGGAGGTTATATCCCACACCTGGCCAGGAGGGTCCCACACCCACGGAGCCTTCTTCATTGCTAGCACAGCAGTCTGTGATCTAACTGCAAGGCAGCAGCGAGGCTGGGGGAGGGGCGCCCGCCATTGCTGAGGCTTAAGTATGTAAACAAAGCCCTGGGAAGATCGAACTGGGTGGAACTCACAGCAGCTCAAGGAGGCCTGCCAGTCTCTGTAGACTCCACCTATGGGGACAGGGCACAGCTAAGCAACAACAACAACAACAAAAGCAGCAGAAACCTCTGCAGACGCAAAAAACTCTGTCTGACAGCTTTGAAGAGAGCAGCGGATCTCCCAACACGGAGGTTGAGATCTGAGAACAGACAGACCGCCTGCTCAAATGGGGCCCTGACTCCTGAATAGCCTAACTGGGAGACAACCTCCACTAGGGGCAGACCGACACCCCACACCTCACACGGTGGAATACACCCCTGAGAGGAAGCTTCCAAAGCAAGAATCAGACAGGTACACTCACTGTTCAGCAGTATTCTATCTTCTGCAGCCTCTACTGCTGACACCCAGGCAAACAGGGTCTGGAGTGGACCTCAAGCAATCTCCAACAGACCTACAGCTGAGGGTCCTGACTGTTAGAAGGAAAACTAACAAACAGGAAGGACACCCACACCAAAACCCCATCAGTACATCACCATCACCAATGACCAGAGGCAGATAAAACCACAAAGATGGGGAAAAAGCAGGGCAGAAAAGCTGGAAATTCAAAGAATAAGAGCGTATCTCCCCCTCCAAAGGAACACAGCTCATCGCCAGCAATGGATCAAAGCTGGATGGAGAATGACTTTGACGAGATGAGAGAAGAAGGCTTCAGACCATCAAAATTCTCAGCGATAAAGGAGGAATTATGTACCCAGTGCAAAGAAACTAAAAATCTTGAAAAAAGAGTGGAAGAATTGATAACCAGAATAATTAATGCAGAGAAGGCCATAAACGAACTGACAGAGATGAAAACTATGACACGAGAAATACGTGACAAATGAACAAGCTTCAGTAACCGCCTCGATCAACTGGAAGAAAGAGTATCAGCGATTAAGGATCAAGTGAATGAAATGAAATGAGAAGAGAAACCAAAAGAAAAAAGAAGAAAAAGAAATGAACAAAGCCTGCAGGAAGTATGGGATTATGTAAAAAGACCAAATCTACGTCTGATTGGGGTGCCTGAAAGTGAGGGGGAAAATGGAACCAAGTTGGAAAACACTCTTCAGGATATCATCCAGGAGAACTTCCCCAACCTAGTAGGGCAGGCCAACATTCAAATTCAGGAAGTACAGAGAATGCCACAAAGATACTCCTCGAGAAGAGCAACTCCAAGACACATAATTGCCAGATTCACCAAAGTTTAAATGAAGGACAAAATCTTAAGGGCAGCTAGAGAGAAAGGTCGGGTTACCCACAAAGGGAAGCCCATCAGACTAACAGCAGATCTCTCAGCAGAAACTCTACAAGCCAGAAGACAATGTGGGCCAATATTCAACATTCTTAAAGAAAAGAATTTTAATCCCAGAATTTCATATCCAGCCAAACTAAGTTTCATAAGTGAAGGACAAATAAAATCCTTTACAGATAAGCAAATGCTTAGAGATTTTGTCACCACCAGGCCTGCCTTACAAGAGACCCTGAAGGAAGTCCTAAACACGGAAAGGAACAACCGGTACCAGCCATTGCAAAAACATGCCAAAATGTAAAGACCATCGAGGCTAGGAAGAAACTGCATCAACTAATGAGCAAAATAACCAGTTAATATCATAATGGCAGGATCAAGTTCACACATAACAATATTAACCTTAAATGTAAACGGACTAAATGCTCCAATTCAAAGACACAGACTGGCAAATTGGATAAAGAGTCAAGATCCATAGGTTTGCTGTATTCAGGAGACCCATCTCACATGCAGAGACATACATAGGCTCAAAATAAAGGGATGGAGGAAGATCTACCAAGCAAATGGAGAACAAAAAAAAGCAGGGGTTGCAATCCTAGTCTCTGATAAAACAGACTTTAAACCATCAAAGATCAAAAGAGACAAAGAAGGCCATTACATAATGGTAAAGGGATCAATTCAACAGGAAGAGCTGACTATCCTAAATATATATGCACCCAATACAGGAGCACCCAGATTCATAAAGCAAATCCTTAGAGACTTACAAAGAGACTTAGACTCCCATACAATAATAATGGGAGACTTCAACACTCCACTGTCAACATTAGACAGATCAATGAGACAGAAAGTTAGCAAGGATATACAGGAATTGAACTCATCTCTGCACCAAGCAGACCTAACAGACATCTATAGAACTCTCCACCCCAAATCAACAGAATATACATTCTTCTCAGCACCACATCACACTTATTCCAAAATTGACCACATAATTGGAAGTAAAGCACTCCTCAGCAAATGTACAAGAACAGAAATTATAACAAACTGTCTCTCAGACCACAGTGCAATCAAACTAGAACTCAGGACTAAGAAACTCAATCAAAACCGCTCAACTACATGGAAATTGAATAACCTGCTCCTGAATGATTACTGGGTACATAACAAAATGAAGGCAGAAATAAAGATGTTCTTTGAAACCAATGAGAACAAAGATACAACATACCAGAATCTCTGGGACACATTTAAAGCAGTGTGTAGAGGGAAATTTATAGCACTAAATGCCCACAAGAGAAAGCAGGAAAGATCTAAAATTGACACTCTAACATCACAATTAAAAGAACTAGAGAAGCAAGAGCAAATACATTCAAAACATAGCAGAAGGCAAGAAATAACTAAGATCAGAGCAGAACTGAAGGAGATAGAGACACAAAAAAACCCTCCAAAAAATCAATGAATCCAGGAGTTGGTTTTTTGAAAAGATCAACAATATTGACAGACCACTAGCAAGACTAATAAAGAAGAAAAGAGAGAAGAATCAAATAGACGCAATAAAAAATGATAAAGCGTATATCACCACGGACCCCACAGAAATACAAACTACCATCAGAGAATACTATAAACACCTCTACGCAAATCAACTAGAAAATCTAGAAGAAATGGATAATTTCCTGGACACTTAAAAACTCTCCAAGACTAAACCAGGAAGAAGCCGAATCCCTGAATAGACCAATAGCAGGCTCTGAAATTGAGGCAATAATTAATAGCCTAACAACCAAAAAAAGTCCAGGACCAGATGGATTCACAGCTTAATTTTACCAGAGGTACAAGGAGGAGCTGGTACCATTCCTTCTGAAACTATTCTAATCAATAGAAAAAGAGGGAATCTTCCCTAACTCATTTTATGAGGCCAACATCATCCTGATACCAAAGCCTGGCAGAGACACAACAAAAAAAGAGAATTTTAGACCAATATCCCTGATGAACATCGATGCAAAAATCCTCAATAAAATACTGGCAAATCGGATTCAGCAGCACATCAAAAAAGCTTATCCACCATGATCAAGTGGGCTTCATCCCTGGGATGCAAGGCTGGTTCAACATTCGCAAATCAATAAACATAATCCAGCATATAAACAGAACCAAAGACAAAAACCACATGATTATCTCAATAGATGCAGAAAAGGCCTTTGACAAAATTCAACAGCCCTTCATGCTAAAAACTCTCAATAAATTCAGTATTGAAGGAACGTACCTCAAAATAGTAAGAGCTATTTATGACAAACCCACAGCCAATATCATACTGAATGGGCAAAAACTGGAAAAATTCCCTTTGAAATCTGGCACAAGACAGGGATGCCCTCTCTCACCACTCCTATTCAACATAGTGTTGGAAGTTCTGGCTAGGGCAATCAGGTAAGAGAAAGAAATCAAGGGTATTCAGTTAGGAAAAGAAGAAGTCCAATTGTCCCTGTTTGCAGATGACATGATTGTATATTTAGAAAACCCCATTGTCTCAGCCCAAAATATCCTTAAGCTGATAAGCAACTTCAGCAAAGTCTCAGGATACAAAATTAATGTGCAAAAATCACAAGCATTCTTATACACCAGTAACAGACAAACAGAGAGCCAAATCAGGAATGAATTTCCATTCACAAATGCTTCAAAGAGAATAAAATACCTAGGAATCCAACTTATAAGAGATGTAAAGGACCTCTTCAAGGCGAACTACAAACCACTGCTCAGTGAAATAAAAGAGGACACAAACAAATGGAAGAACATACCATGCTCATGGATAGGAAGAATCAATATCTTGAAAATGGCCATACTGCCCAAGGTAATTTATAGATTCAATGCCATCCCCATCAAGCTACCAATGAGTTTCTTCACAGAATTGGAAAAAACGGCTTTAAAGTTCATATGGAACCAAAAAAGAGCCCGCATTGCCAAGACAATCCTAAGTCAAAAGAACAAAGCTGGAGGCATCACACTACTTGACTTCAAACCATACTACAAGGCTACAGTAACGAAAACAGCATGGTACTGGTACCAAAACAGAGATATAGACCAATGGAACAGAACAAAGTCCTCAGAAATAATACCACACGTCTACAGCCATCTGATCTTTGACAAACCTCAGAGAAACAAGAAATGGGGAAAGGATTCCCTATTTAATAAATGGTGCTGGGAAAATTGGCTAGCCATAAGTAGAAAGCTGAAACTGGATCCTTTACTTACTCCTTATATGAAAATTAATTGAAGATGGATTAGAGACTTAAATGTTAGACCTAATACCATGAAAACCCTAGAAGAAAACCTAGGGAATACCATTCAGGACATAGGCATGGGCAAGGACTTCATGTGTAAAACACCAAAAGCAACGGCAACAAAAGCCAAAATTGACAAATGGGATCTAATTAAACTAAAGAGCTTCTGCACAGCAAAAGAAACTACCATCAGAGTGAACAGGTAACCTACAGGATGGGAGAAAATTTTTGCAATCTACTCATCTGACAAAGGGCTAATATCCAGAACCTACAAAGAACTCAAACAAATTTACAAGAAAAAAACAAAAAACCCCATCAAAAAGTGGGCAAAGGATATGAACAGACATTTCTCGAAAGAAGACATTCATACAGCCAACAGACACATGAAAAAATGCTCATCATCACTGGCCATCAGAGAAATGCAAATCAAAACCACAATGCGATACCATCTCATGCCAGTTACAATGGCAATCATTAAAAAGTCAGGAAACAACAGGTGCTGGAGAGGATGTGGAGAAATAGGAACACTTTTACATTGTTGGTGGGATTGTAAACTAGTTCAAGCATTATGGAAAACAGTATGGCGATTCCCCAAGGATCTAGAACTAGATGTACCATATGACCCAGCCATCCCATTACTGGGTATATACCCAAGGGATTATAAACCATGCTGCTATAAAGACACATGCACACGTATGTTTATTGCAGCACTATTCACAATAGCAAAGACTTGGAATCAACCCAAATGTCCATCAGTGACAGACTGGATTAGGAAAATGTGGCACATATACACCATGGAATACTATGCAGCCATAAAAAGGGATGAGTTTGTGTCCTTTGTAGGGACATGGATGCAGCTGGAAACCATCATTCTTAGCAAACTATCACAAGAACAGAAAACCAAACACCGCATGTTCTCACTTATAGGTGGGAACTGAACAATGAGATCACTTGGACTTGGGAAGGGGAACATCACACACCGGGGCCTATAATGGGGAGGGGGGAGGGGGGAGGGATTGCATTGGGAGTTATACCTGATGTAAATGACGAGTTGATGGGTGCTGACGAGTTGATGGGTGCAGCACAACAACATGGCACAAGTATACATATGTAACAAACCTGCACTTTATGCACATGTACCCTAGAACTTAAAGTATAATAATAATAATAAAAGGAAGAGATTAAAAAAATAAAAAAATTTAAAAATTTAAAAAAAAGAAAAAAAGAAAACATTGTATCCTCAAAGTTTATACAATTTGATTTTTAAATTAAAGATAATATTAAAAATAAAGGAAAGAAATGAGCTATCAAAAAGACATGAACAAATCTTAAATGCACATTACTAAGTGAAAGCAGGCAATCTGAAAGGACTATATAGTACACGATTTTGATTATTAAAAGCGTAGAGAGAGTGAAAAGGTCAGCGATTGCCAGGGATTTGGAGTGATATATAGGTGCAGCACTGAGAATTTCTAGTATAGTGCAATTTTTCTCTATAGTACTGTATCAGTGGATGAATGTCATTGTACATCTGCCAAAATCTATATAATATATAACATAAAAATACCCAAATGATTATAAATCATTCTACTATAAAGACACTTGCACACGTATGTTTATTGCCACATTGTTCACAACAGCAAAGACTTGGAACCAACCCAAATGCCCATCAATGATAGACTGGATAAAGAAAATGTGGCACATATACACCATGGAATACTATGCAGCCATTAAAAAGGATGAGTTCATGTCCTTTGCAGGGACATGGATGATGCTGGAAATCATCATTCTCAGCAAACTAATGCAAGAACAGAAAACCAAACACTGCATGTTCTCACATAAAAGTAGAAATTGAACAATGAGAACACATGGACACAGGGAGGGGAGCATCACACAATGGGGTCTGTTGAGGGGTGGAGGACTAGGGGAGGGATAGCATTAGGAGAAATACCTAACATAGATGACAGGTTAATGGGTGCAGCAAACCACCATGGCATGTATATACCTATGTAACAAACATGCACATTCTGCACATGTACCCCAGAAGTTAAAATATAATTTAGAAAAGAAAAAAAAAATCAATCTTAATGTAAATTATACACTTTAGTTAATAACAGTTTATCTACATTAACTCATTAATTTTAACAAGTGTACCACACTAATACAAGAAGTTAATATGAGGGGAAACTCTTTGTGGGGCAAGAGTGAGCGAGAGGGTGCATACAGGGATTCTCTGTACTTTCTGTTCAATTTTTCTTTAAATCTAAAACTTCTCTAAAAATACAGTGTATATAATTATTTTAAAATCATAGTCTGTAGAATAAACAGAATGGGAGAGGGAAACAATAACATTTTGGGGTATGAAAAACAAAAGGATGAGTGGTAAATAATTTAAAAGCCCAAGAAATCTGAATTCTTTTTCTTTGTTTTTGTTTTTTTTTTTTTTTTTTTTTTGAGACAGAGTCTCGCTCTGTGGCCCAGGCTTGAGTGCAGTGGCCGGATCTCAGCTCACTACAAACTCCTCCGCCTCCCGGGTTTACGCCATTCTCCTGCCTCAGCCTCCCGAGTAGCTGGGACTACAGGCGCCCGCCACCTCGCCTGGCTAGTTTTTTTGTTTTTAGTAGAGACGGGGTTTCACTGTGTTAGCCAGGATGTTCTCGATCTCCTAACCTCGTGATCCTCCCGTCTCGGCCTACCAAAGTGCTGGGATTACAGGCTTGAGCCACTACTCCCGGCCTGAAATCTGAATTCTTAGTGGGCATTGGGAAAGTCAAGAAGCAATGTATCTAAACCACAGAACCCCAATTAACATAGGAATTGGCAACACAAGGTACCTCTGGAAGTGTGAGTGAAAATGACGCTAAAAGTAAGCAGATTAGCTGAAAGTTGGTTTAAGAAGAAATAGATGCCATATTCAGTTCCCAGTGACTCATCTGTGAGAGACACCAGGTTACCAGAGTAAGTGTAACATGATGAAAACAAGGGAAATAAGTGATGATTTACTGAACACTGAGACTTCTCAGTCCTTTCCTAACAATGCTCAAGTTGGCTCTTTGCTTTCAGAATTGCTATTTTCCAGGCAAGACTGGGATTTCCTACTATGAGGAATCTCACCAGCAGAAGAGCAAAGAGCTAAGAATTCTGAAATCAGGGTTCCCCTGCAAACAGTTAGGTCAGATTACCATAAAGTGAAGTTTACGCTGTAAATCACCTATACCGTCAAAAATTCTAATTAAAGTGCCTCACTTTAATATATGACATGACAATCAATGATTTCAGAGATCGCAAAGTTTCTATCATTAGTAAAAGAAGGCAACCAATATGGAATCATCTTGAAGGAAGAGAGACTTTTCAGGGAAATACAATCATGGCAAATATTATTATTATTACTAGATAAATAGAGTCACATCTGAAATAAGAAAAGGATAGATTAAAATAGCATTTGAAGAATTAGAGCTCTTGGAAATTAAAAAGCAAAAAGTAAATAATGCAGGAAGTGAAAAGCTCAATAGATAATATGATTGGTAGACCTGTAAGATGCTTCCCAAATGCTCCAGACACCTGGTAAACAAACTCTTGTTTAATTCTCTACCCTTGAGAGTGGGCTGGAACTTGCCACTAACTTGTAAACAACAGAACACAGAAACTAACTGATGCCATGCCACTCCTGAAATTAGGTTACAAAAGATTATTATTTTCCATTTGCTAGGATTCTCTCTCTTCTGCCTTCTCACTTGCTCACTCTAATTAAGTCAGTTGCCATGTTCTGAGCTTCCCAATGGAGAGGTCCATGTGGCTACATGCCAGTGGTGGCCTCTATCCTACAGCTTATGAGAATTAGAGGCCCTCAATTCAATATCCTATAGGAATTGAATTTTGTCAAGAACTACCTGAGTGAGCTAAAAAGAACACCCTCCCTGGTTGAGCTTTGACATACTGCAGCCTTATGAGAGACCTCGAGCCAGAGGACTTAGTTAAGCCCTACCTAGACTTCTGACCTATAGAAATTGTGAGATAGTAAACGTCAGTTTAAGATGCTGTGTTTTTGGTAATGTGTTATGTAGCAATAATAATGAATACCAATGAGTTGGAAAATGTTAAGAAAATATCTCTGAGAATGTGATTTAAAAACACATAAAACAAGAGTAAAAATTTGAACTACAGAGGAAGGAGGATTAAATGGGCAAATCTTAAGAAATTTTTTAGGGCAATGAAACTATTCTCTATGATATTACAATAGTGCTGAATGACACTATGCAACTTGTCAAAATCAATAGAAATTTATAGCACAAAGAGTGAACCTTAATGTGTATAAACTTAAAAAAAATATTTAGAAGGTCAGGGGTCCCAGAATAGAATGCAGAATGTGACAAAAATTAACATAATTGTATTATAAATAATGATTAAACAACCTCACTTACGGAAGCTGGGAGAAAGATCCTGAGTTAAGTAGCTTTGGAAATGAATGAAGTCTGCGAGACTAAGTCAAAAAATAATTTTTTAAAAAGCTGTTAATAAACATCATACTCTGATAAAGTTGTTTTCTATAGTTTTTGTAGTTAACATTTTGATACCACCATTCATTTATACTGGAATTCAATAATGGAATGAGTAGATTCTCACTGTTGGAGTAGTAGGTTACAGTTAAGCAAAAGAAGAATGCTTGAATAATCCACGTGGACATAAATGGATTGTAGTTGGAGACTATGAACTTATTTTTGGCTTAATGAAGATATGAGTGTTTACATTTGGAATAGTTTACAGATGTTATTGTACGTACAGTTTGGTATATACATGTATATATTTCCTTGTTTGGTCATTTGAGAGGGCCTAGGAAAATTGACACTTTTAGTACGAGTAAGCCTAGTTAGTGCCCAGATCATGGTTTCTATTACCATTCCCTAATAAAAGGAACCAGGGCTCCTCGAAGAAATGGCTAATTCTTGGACTGAGACAGAAAATAAACAAGATGATCCTGGAGCATCTTGTAGGGCCAGAAAGTAAGTCATTGATAGTGTGTACCATTAATATGATGTGCTAAAAAAAGGACTTTATCTCTGTGGTTATTCTCCGTAAAATCCGTAACCCATTCTTATAATGAGAAAAATATCAAACACATTTCAAATGACAGACATACTACAAAACACTTCACCTGCTCCTCCAAACAACCAAGGTCATCAAAACCAAGGAAAGTCTGAGTAATTGCCACAGTAAAAATGAGGCAAAGGAGATATGACAACTAAATGTAATGTAGGATAGTGGAACAAAAAAGGAGGTTAGGCAATGTTAGTAATAGGTGAATCATGGTGTGTGGTATGTAGGAACCCTCTGTGCTATCTTCTCAATTTTATTGTTATTTTAAAAGATTGTGATATGGCTTGGCTGTGTCCCCACCCAAATCTCATCTTTGAGATGTGGTTCCCATAATTCCCATATCCCGGAAGGGAACTGGTGGGAGGTAGTATAATCATGGGGGGCCGGTTACTGGTTACTCTCATGCTGTTCTCTTGATAGTGAGTGAGTTCTCATGGGATCTGATGGTTTTAAAAGGGATTTTCCCCCTTTGGCTAGGCACTTCCTCTTGCTGCCACCAAAAATGTGTTTGCTTCCGTTTCTGCAATGATTATGTTTCTGAAGCCTCCCCAGCCATGCTGAATTGTGTCAATTAAACACTCCTTCTTTTATAAATTACCCACTCTTGGGTATGTCTTTATTAGCAGTGTGAGAACAGATTAATATGGATTGTTTTAAAATATGAAGCAATAATGAAAGTAAAATAATATAAAATAAAATTGAATTCCCAGTCCATTCATATAATTAAACCTTCAAATAATGATTTTCAGTTAGTGAAAATAAAATAAAACATGAAAGGGAAATAATTCAACAAATATTTTCCAAACCAAAGAGATTAAAAATTTGCACTCTGTGCAACTGTGTTACAGCCTAACAGATGAAAACAGGCTTAGACCAACACACATAATTTTGAATTTCAGAACACAAGGGACAAGAGAAGTTCCTAAAATGTTACACTTAAACACACACACACACACACACACACACACACACACAGGCCACATTTAGAAAGACAAGGAATTGGTATGGCTTCCAATTTCTCCCTAACAACATTGGAAACTACATAAACACCTTTAAAAAATCTCAGTGAAATAAATTTTAGCCTAGAATTGGTATACCAAGCCAAACCCTTATTCCTGTAAAAATCAAATAAAGTCATTTTTGACATGTAAAATCACAAAAGGATTACCTTTCATGCACTCTTTCTCTGTAATCTATTGGAGGATGTACTCCTTAAAAAGAAAGTGTATCCAAAATGAAGAGAGACATCGACTATAGTAACCAAGGGTTTCAACACAAGAAGAAAACAAAGGAGATAATGGTGAAGGAATAATATGGCATAATAGATGTGCAACAAAGGGAGAATCCAGGCTATATGAGGTGAATTAGAAGGTCCCAGGAGAGACTGATAGAATACCTGATGCGTCTGAACATGTGGAGAAGACGGTGAGATAATTGGTGGTCTTTAGTATTGGATGAATGCTACACAAAAATCTAATAAAAAGCAATTCTACTAATTCTCCCAGGCAAACAAATTACACAAGAAAAACAATCATTATATATACACTGTATCATTCAGCTGAGACTATCCTATATATAGGCCCAATAATATATGAACTAATCTTGAATTAACCAACATATATATCATATATTATATTATTATATGTTATGTGACTGTATTGTATGTATAAACATACATAGATGTACATTTACATATATATGTATACACATAACATACACAGAGAGAGAGAAAATGGGGAATGGATAGAGTTTCCGTGTATAGTAGAATCAGGAAGAAAAGAAGGCAAATTTCACACTTCCACAACAGAAAGTCCCTAAATAATGTCAAATATTTAAAAATCAATAATTTTATACAAGCAACATAAACACGTTGTTCAGAGACAATGGAGCTAAATTTCAAAACTATTACAGTTTAACGGCAGTTTAATATACATGTATTGAATTTCTCCTTGGTGACACATTTTGTATAAGTACTTTGAATGTATACTGATTGAACTTATGAATTTAGGACTTTAAGCAATATAACAAGATTGATTTAACTAGAGTGCCTCAGATTACTTCTGCTCTTTTGGAAAGGAGAAAAACTTGTATCTGTAACTCATAAGGATATCGCAAATTATGGAGCGAGTCTTATTTTCAGGTTTTTCCATGAAATTTGAGTTTGCATTTCTACTATTACAAATGTGTTTTTCTTTGGCTTCTTTTGAGAACAGTTGGGAGCAAGAACCCAGGTGGATGTGTAAGTATGATACTTGTGAGGAAATTGATGTTTTTCTTTTCTATAGGAATGAGAATAAAATCGGTTTTTCAACATGTATTGCTCTTGAGTTTCCCAAATAAAACAATCCACTTTACTAAAAGGTTTTGGTGACCTCCAAGTCTCTAAATACATTGAATTGAGTAAAATGTCATTTACGATCAATAGCCAAAGTAATGAAAACTAAATGCACATCTGTGATATGTAGGAAATGCTGCACCTTTCCCCTCTTATCACTATAGTAATTTTGAACAGTCATGTTTATAGCTCTCAACTCCTTCATGACTGGCAATGTAAGCTTTATCCTGACTGGCTGGACTCTTCTAAAGACACATTTTTTGTGTGTGTTTTAATCAAAAGAAATTTGATCAGTTATTTATCCAAAGCTAAACACAAATATTTAGTTCTAAATCTGAGCAAGACTAGTCACAGTGAAACTAAAGACCACAAACTTGGTAAGAAGTGATTTTTTCCCCTTGCTTCTTTCCTTTTCCAATCTGTAATTCAGTCTTATTTCCTCCCATTCCTAATCTGAAAAGCCTCAGCTTTATCTATCACCAGTAACTGTTGAATTCTGAGCATCGCTGATATTCACTACCTTTAAAATTATACTAACCTGAGGGCTCTTAGATTATGTTTACATGATTATTGAATGTATTATTTGAGTTATTTTCTATGTCACTATATTCCACAGAGACTCTTCAAAAGAGACTTTATATTGAACAGTTTCTCTTCAAAAGAAATAATTCTTACATCATGAGAATATGAGCTAAAAGTTCATTTCTTTAAAAAATAATTTGTTTCCCAAATAATTTGTCTATTATTTGGCAATAAAGAACTATTCTAGAAAGAACTTGTAAGAATTCTCCCTGAAACTCCAGCAACATCTATGTACAATTTTTTTTTTTTTCAAAATAATAAATAGAAAAGTTCTGAGCTTGAGTGATGTTTGGTTCAAGTAAAATTAACTTGCATCCAATGAACAAAGAACTCAGCGGATTTTTTTTTAAAACATATTTATTTTGGATTATAACTGAAATTTAATTTCAGAAAGGAAATCTCAGTACATTAAATTACTTCCCAATGACTAAAACAGTATTATAAATTCTCTTCACTGAAATTGTATGGCTTCCTATAATATAATTTTGACATACCTATGAACCATTAAAAAACTAAGCTATAACAAAAATAGGGTACTTTTTTATTATTCATTTATTTTGGAAACACTTACCTAGACTATGGTTTTGTCTAACTGGAGAAACACTTTCCAGGCATTTTTTAAAAATGGGTCTCTTACTCATTGAAAACAAAAAGCTGGGCAGAGCGAGATGACTGACTAGGAAGAGCCCAGCACGAGCGACACAGAAGACAGGTGATTTCTGCATTTTCAACTGAGGTACTGGGTTTATCTCACTAGGGAGTGCCGGACAATTGGTGCTGGTGAGCTGTTGCAGCCCGACCAGCGAGAGCTGAAGCAGGGCGAGGCATCGCCTCACCTGTGAAGAGCAAGGGGGAAGGGAATCCCTTTTCCTAGCCAGGGGACCTGAGACACACAACACCTGGAAAATTGGGTAGCTCCCACCCCAATACTGCACTTTAAGCAAACGGACACAACAGGAGGTTATATCCCACACCTGGCCAGGAGGGTCCCACACCCACGGAGCCTTCTTCATTGCTAGCACAGCAGTCTGTGATCTAACTGCAAGGCAGCAGCGAGGCTGGGGGAGGGGCGCCCGCCATTGCTGAGGCTTAAGTATGTAAACAAAGCCCTGGGAAGATCGAACTGGGTGGAACTCACAGCAGCTCAAGGAGGCCTGCCAGTCTCTGTAGACTCCACCTATGGGGACAGGGCACAGCTAAGCAACAACAACAACAACAAAAGCAGCAGAAACCTCTGCAGACGCAAAAAACTCTGTCTGACAGCTTTGAAGAGAGCAGCGGATCTCCCAACACGGAGGTTGAGATCTGAGAACAGACAGACCGCCTGCTCAAATGGGGCCCTGACTCCTGAATAGCCTAACTGGGAGACAACCTCCACTAGGGGCAGACCGACACCCCACACCTCACACGGTGGAATACACCCCTGAGAGGAAGCTTCCAAAGCAAGAATCAGACAGGTACACTCACTGTTCAGCAGTATTCTATCTTCTGCAGCCTCTACTGCTGACACCCAGGCAAACAGGGTCTGGAGTGGACCTCAAGCAATCTCCAACAGACCTACAGCTGAGGGTCCTGACTGTTAGAAGGAAAACTAACAAACAGGAAGGACACCCACACCAAAACCCCATCAGTACATCACCATCACCAATGACCAGAGGCAGATAAAACCACAAAGATGGGGAAAAAGCAGGGCAGAAAAGCTGGAAATTCAAAGAATAAGAGCGTATCTCCCCCTCCAAAGGAACACAGCTCATCGCCAGCAATGGATCAAAGCTGGATGGAGAATGACTTTGACGAGATGAGAGAAGAAGGCTTCAGACCATCAAAATTCTCAGCGATAAAGGAGGAATTATGTACCCAGTGCAAAGAAACTAAAAATCTTGAAAAAAGAGTGGAAGAATTGATAACCAGAATAATTAATGCAGAGAAGGCCATAAACGAACTGACAGAGATGAAAACTATGACACGAGAAATACGTGACAAATGAACAAGCTTCAGTAACCGCCTCGATCAACTGGAAGAAAGAGTATCAGCGATTAAGGATCAAGTGAATGAAATGAAATGAGAAGAGAAACCAAAAGAAAAAAGAAGAAAAAGAAATGAACAAAGCCTGCAGGAAGTATGGGATTATGTAAAAAGACCAAATCTACGTCTGATTGGGGTGCCTGAAAGTGAGGGGGAAAATGGAACCAAGTTGGAAAACACTCTTCAGGATATCATCCAGGAGAACTTCCCCAACCTAGTAGGGCAGGCCAACATTCAAATTCAGGAAGTACAGAGAATGCCACAAAGATACTCCTCGAGAAGAGCAACTCCAAGACACATAATTGCCAGATTCACCAAAGTTTAAATGAAGGACAAAATCTTAAGGGCAGCTAGAGAGAAAGGTCGGGTTACCCACAAAGGGAAGCCCATCAGACTAACAGCAGATCTCTCAGCAGAAACTCTACAAGCCAGAAGACAATGTGGGCCAATATTCAACATTCTTAAAGAAAAGAATTTTAATCCCAGAATTTCATATCCAGCCAAACTAAGTTTCATAAGTGAAGGACAAATAAAATCCTTTACAGATAAGCAAATGCTTAGAGATTTTGTCACCACCAGGCCTGCCTTACAAGAGACCCTGAAGGAAGTCCTAAACACGGAAAGGAACAACCGGTACCAGCCATTGCAAAAACATGCCAAAATGTAAAGACCATCGAGGCTAGGAAGAAACTGCATCAACTAA
>NW_022316934.1:0-1307 GCF_002776525.5 Piliocolobus tephrosceles
ATGGAAGACATTTTCTTGCTTAACGAAGGCCTCTGGTTGCCACTTACTATCCCTTCATAGAACCCTCAAAGACTGACTTTCAAACTGGGTAATTAAGAGTAAGCTTTAACCCTGTGTAAAATTGGACGTGTCAGAGAGCTGTTTTTTGGACTGCTTCTTTCTGTTTTTTACTGGACATTTCAATTGTGCCATAGTGTTCAATGTGCTCCGAATATCACTATTTTGGTGTTACAGGAAGAGTGTTCACAATGTGCCTTATGAAAAGAAAGTTATAACTCCCCGAGTGGAATGCACACGACACCAAGCAGTTTCTCACAAAGCTTCTCTCCCGTTTTGATCTAACTATATTTCCTATTTCACTGTAGGCCCGAATGTGATCCCAAATATCCCTTCACGGATCCATCCAAGAGGGAGTTTCCAAGCTGTGTAATGTAAAGAAAGGTTCATCTATGTGAGATGAAAAAGCATAGCAAAGGGCAGACTCACAGAAAGCTTCTTTCCAGTTTTTATCTGAAGATATTTCGATTTTAACCATAGTCCTCAAAGTGCTCCTGAAGGTCCCTTCGTGGGTCCGAATATGACAGTTTCCAAGCTGTGTAATGTAAATAAAGCATTATTTATGTGAGATGATTACACATATCACGGAGTAATTTCCTAGAAAGCTTTTTCCAGTTTTAGTCTGAGACTATTTCCCTTTTCGCCATTGGCATCAACATGCTCCCTAATATCAGTTGGTACCTGTTTCTGAAAAAGGGTTTCCCCGATGCTGCTGGAGAGATCAGCCCACGGGTCTGCAGGCCGACCCGCCATCGAGATCATGGTGGGGCACGACTTCTGGGGAGGCTCACCCAAAAAACGTCCGGGTGGGACTGAGGCTGGGATGCTTCGCTGCTTCCCCTGGACACCTCCTGTGCTTTCGACGTCCTGTTCAGCCTTTTGCCAGGGCTCATGGCATCCAGAGACAGTCCTGTCCACCCCATGGAGAGGTCAGGCTGGAGCTGCGGAGCCCCTCCACCCAAGCACTGCCATGGAAGGCACCTGTTGGTCAGGCCTCAGGCCGTGGTTCCTATGAAAACCATGGGAACCTCTGTGACATGAGCACCTGCTCGCCACTCACGCATTACCGTTGGCTGGGCCGTGCCGCGCTCCACTGCCAGCAGTCAGGCTGCGTCCCCTTTAAGGGACAGCAGCCGCTGGGCGCCAGGGGCTCTCCGGCTGCATCCAGGGTCCTCTAGGGGGCCACGTGGGAGAGGCGGCAGTGGGCAGCGGGCGGAGTCCAATGATCCAACAGCCAGGAGTTCTGACTT
>NW_022316935.1:0-1307 GCF_002776525.5 Piliocolobus tephrosceles
AAGTCAGAACTCCTGGCTGTTGGATCATTGGACTCCGCCCGCTGCCCACTGCCGCCTCTCCCACGTGGCCCCCTAGAGGACCCTGGATGCAGCCGGAGAGCCCCTGGCGCCCAGCGGCTGCTGTCCCTTAAAGGGGACGCAGCCTGACTGCTGGCAGTGGAGCGCGGCACGGCCCAGCCAACGGTAATGCGTGAGTGGCGAGCAGGTGCTCATGTCACAGAGGTTCCCATGGTTTTCATAGGAACCACGGCCTGAGGCCTGACCAACAGGTGCCTTCCATGGCAGTGCTTGGGTGGAGGGGCTCCGCAGCTCCAGCCTGACCTCTCCATGGGGTGGACAGGACTGTCTCTGGATGCCATGAGCCCTGGCAAAAGGCTGAACAGGACGTCGAAAGCACAGGAGGTGTCCAGGGGAAGCAGCGAAGCATCCCAGCCTCAGTCCCACCCGGACGTTTTTTGGGTGAGCCTCCCCAGAAGTCGTGCCCCACCATGATCTCGATGGCGGGTCGGCCTGCAGACCCGTGGGCTGATCTCTCCAGCAGCATCGGGGAAACCCTTTTTCAGAAACAGGTACCAACTGATATTAGGGAGCATGTTGATGCCAATGGCGAAAAGGGAAATAGTCTCAGACTAAAACTGGAAAAAGCTTTCTAGGAAATTACTCCGTGATATGTGTAATCATCTCACATAAATAATGCTTTATTTACATTACACAGCTTGGAAACTGTCATATTCGGACCCACGAAGGGACCTTCAGGAGCACTTTGAGGACTATGGTTAAAATCGAAATATCTTCAGATAAAAACTGGAAAGAAGCTTTCTGTGAGTCTGCCCTTTGCTATGCTTTTTCATCTCACATAGATGAACCTTTCTTTACATTACACAGCTTGGAAACTCCCTCTTGGATGGATCCGTGAAGGGATATTTGGGATCACATTCGGGCCTACAGTGAAATAGGAAATATAGTTAGATCAAAACGGGAGAGAAGCTTTGTGAGAAACTGCTTGGTGTCGTGTGCATTCCACTCGGGGAGTTATAACTTTCTTTTCATAAGGCACATTGTGAACACTCTTCCTGTAACACCAAAATAGTGATATTCGGAGCACATTGAACACTATGGCACAATTGAAATGTCCAGTAAAAAACAGAAAGAAGCAGTCCAAAAAACAGCTCTCTGACACGTCCAATTTTACACAGGGTTAAAGCTTACTCTTAATTACCCAGTTTGAAAGTCAGTCTTTGAGGGTTCTATGAAGGGATAGTAAGTGGCAACCAGAGGCCTTCGTTAAGCAAGAAAATGTCTTCCAT
>NW_022316936.1:0-2352 GCF_002776525.5 Piliocolobus tephrosceles
GGGCAGCGGGCGGAGTCCAATGATCCAACAGCCAGGAGTTCTGACTTGAGAAGATCCTTGAGCCGATTTCCACCAGGGGAGGGGGAGCTTCAGGGCGCCTGCTGGGGTCATCTCATGACACCCCATGGGATCCGATTCTGGACCCCTATGGGGGAGAATGGATTGGCTGGGCACATCACATTGACTGAGGCAGGCAGGGACTGGCTGCAGCCCAGAAGGATCCCATGAGCCTCAAGGCGTGGAGTCAGCAGAAAGTTCACTGAGCGGTGAGTCCTCTGCCTCCATCCTTTCAAAGAGTGGTGACCTGCCACGCTTCTTGAGCGCCTGGGGCTCCTTCAAGCTGATCCCGCTTTCCAGGACACCTGTCAACAGGTCCAGGGGCGAATCCGAGGTGGAGCCAATGCGTGGCACTGGCGTGCCCTGGGACAGATGGTGTAAGCGTGTGTCACTGAGAGCACACAGGCCGACTGCGAAAGAAACAATGGTGTCCAGCATGTGCCCAGTGGAAGGGAGGCACAGGTGACATTTCCATGTATGCCAGGGAAAAATCAAAGAACGTCTGGGATCTAGCAGCGGGCCAAAAGTCTCAGGGGGTCATTCCACCCAGGAGCAGAGGGCGTCTCATTCTCAGGAATGAGACTGGGCATGCAGGGGAAATGCGACAGCACCTCTTCCAGAAGACAAGGACCTGTCTTTCAAAGGAGGAGGGAGGCAGAGGGCTCAGAAGCGTCAGTGAACTTTCAGTTGACAGCACGCCTTGAGGCCCGTGGGATGATAGTGGGCTGAAACAAGACTCTGCCTGCCTCAGTTGATGTGCTCAGCCCTTCCATTCTCCCCCGTGGGTGTCTTGAATCGGATCTGAAGTGGAGTCCTGAGACCCCAGCAGGCGCCCTGAAGCTCCCCCTCCCCCAGACGAAATCGGCTCAAAGTGAAGCAGGTTTGGAAGGATAAACAATCTTGACAGGGATCTCCAGGAAATGTCTATTTGACGGACTGGGAAATGATCCTTGTGGAAGACATTCAGCCAGACCAAGAAGCATCCAGGCCGCGGAGAAACAGGGGATACACAGCCAGAGGGAGAACGGAGCAGAGAACACATCCCAGGTTGAGTACAGCACCGTGCCACCACCACGGGCTTAAGGGGAAGTGTGCCAAAAGGGTGGCTTGTGCAGTGAGGCCAGCATTGCGGTGACTGGGATTGTGGACATCTCCCATTCCCGGCTTCTTCTTTCAGCCTGTGTCTTGGTGTGGCTTCTTTTCTCAAAGAAGAGCCCAGAAAAGATATAAGCCTTTTCTGTGATGTGGGTCTGCTCCTCTCCTGCAGGACAATGAGCTCCCGTGTGGCTTTTCTTCGTGGCTGCGGTGTGTTCGTCTTGATCAATGAAAAGAGGCTGCACGGGCTGGGAAAGAGGTTGCAAGTACTCCGGGAGCCAGGCATCTCCTAACGAGGTTGAGGTCCTCACAAACCCAAAGTGGAACCACCGCGAAAATGGTTGACAAACGGACAAATGACCCAGGCACAGATGCGGAGGGAGTCTCGCCAAAGACAGGCCAACATGCAAGAAATCTCTTTTAGGTGCAAAGGGTGCTTTGCTCCACACACACACAGAAACACACCCCAAACGAAAGAGAGAGGGCAAGAAACTCACAGACAGTGAGAGACAGAGAGAGAATCGAAAATGGGACCCACACAAACACATACACACACAGAGTCAGACAGCAATGGCACAGAAACAAACAACCCCAGGAAGCTGCTGAGGCTACTGCGTTCGGCTCTCTACCGAGAACGACCCTCGGTGGAGAGATTAGCCCACAGGTCTGCAGGCCGACCTGTCCTCGAGATCACAGGTGGGCACGACTTCTGGGGAGACTCACCCGAACAGCGTCCGGGTGGGCCTGAGGCTGGGATGTGGCGCTGCTTCCCCGGATACCGCCTGTGATTTTGGCATCCTGCTCAGACCTTTGCTAGGACTCCTGGCATCCGGAGACAGTCCTGTCGACCCCATGGAGAGGTCAGGCTGGAGGCTGTGGAGCCCCTCCACCCAAGCACTGCCACGGAGGGCTCCCGTTTGCCAGGCCTCAGGCCGTGGTTCCTATGAAAACCGTGGGAACCACTGTGACGTGATCACCCGCTCGCTCAGGCATTCACGTTGGGTGGGCCGCCCCGTGGTCCACTGCCAGCAGTCAGGCTGCATCCCCTTTAAGGGACGGTGGCCCTGGGCGCCAGGGGCTCTCCTGCTGCAGCCTTGGCAGTGGCTGCATCCGAGGTCCTCTAAGGGGCCACATGGGAGAGGCGGCCATGGGGGGAGTCCCATGATCCAACACCCAGGAGTCCCGACTTGAGAATATCTT
>NW_022316937.1:0-2352 GCF_002776525.5 Piliocolobus tephrosceles
AAGATATTCTCAAGTCGGGACTCCTGGGTGTTGGATCATGGGACTCCCCCCATGGCCGCCTCTCCCATGTGGCCCCTTAGAGGACCTCGGATGCAGCCACTGCCAAGGCTGCAGCAGGAGAGCCCCTGGCGCCCAGGGCCACCGTCCCTTAAAGGGGATGCAGCCTGACTGCTGGCAGTGGACCACGGGGCGGCCCACCCAACGTGAATGCCTGAGCGAGCGGGTGATCACGTCACAGTGGTTCCCACGGTTTTCATAGGAACCACGGCCTGAGGCCTGGCAAACGGGAGCCCTCCGTGGCAGTGCTTGGGTGGAGGGGCTCCACAGCCTCCAGCCTGACCTCTCCATGGGGTCGACAGGACTGTCTCCGGATGCCAGGAGTCCTAGCAAAGGTCTGAGCAGGATGCCAAAATCACAGGCGGTATCCGGGGAAGCAGCGCCACATCCCAGCCTCAGGCCCACCCGGACGCTGTTCGGGTGAGTCTCCCCAGAAGTCGTGCCCACCTGTGATCTCGAGGACAGGTCGGCCTGCAGACCTGTGGGCTAATCTCTCCACCGAGGGTCGTTCTCGGTAGAGAGCCGAACGCAGTAGCCTCAGCAGCTTCCTGGGGTTGTTTGTTTCTGTGCCATTGCTGTCTGACTCTGTGTGTGTATGTGTTTGTGTGGGTCCCATTTTCGATTCTCTCTCTGTCTCTCACTGTCTGTGAGTTTCTTGCCCTCTCTCTTTCGTTTGGGGTGTGTTTCTGTGTGTGTGTGGAGCAAAGCACCCTTTGCACCTAAAAGAGATTTCTTGCATGTTGGCCTGTCTTTGGCGAGACTCCCTCCGCATCTGTGCCTGGGTCATTTGTCCGTTTGTCAACCATTTTCGCGGTGGTTCCACTTTGGGTTTGTGAGGACCTCAACCTCGTTAGGAGATGCCTGGCTCCCGGAGTACTTGCAACCTCTTTCCCAGCCCGTGCAGCCTCTTTTCATTGATCAAGACGAACACACCGCAGCCACGAAGAAAAGCCACACGGGAGCTCATTGTCCTGCAGGAGAGGAGCAGACCCACATCACAGAAAAGGCTTATATCTTTTCTGGGCTCTTCTTTGAGAAAAGAAGCCACACCAAGACACAGGCTGAAAGAAGAAGCCGGGAATGGGAGATGTCCACAATCCCAGTCACCGCAATGCTGGCCTCACTGCACAAGCCACCCTTTTGGCACACTTCCCCTTAAGCCCGTGGTGGTGGCACGGTGCTGTACTCAACCTGGGATGTGTTCTCTGCTCCGTTCTCCCTCTGGCTGTGTATCCCCTGTTTCTCCGCGGCCTGGATGCTTCTTGGTCTGGCTGAATGTCTTCCACAAGGATCATTTCCCAGTCCGTCAAATAGACATTTCCTGGAGATCCCTGTCAAGATTGTTTATCCTTCCAAACCTGCTTCACTTTGAGCCGATTTCGTCTGGGGGAGGGGGAGCTTCAGGGCGCCTGCTGGGGTCTCAGGACTCCACTTCAGATCCGATTCAAGACACCCACGGGGGAGAATGGAAGGGCTGAGCACATCAACTGAGGCAGGCAGAGTCTTGTTTCAGCCCACTATCATCCCACGGGCCTCAAGGCGTGCTGTCAACTGAAAGTTCACTGACGCTTCTGAGCCCTCTGCCTCCCTCCTCCTTTGAAAGACAGGTCCTTGTCTTCTGGAAGAGGTGCTGTCGCATTTCCCCTGCATGCCCAGTCTCATTCCTGAGAATGAGACGCCCTCTGCTCCTGGGTGGAATGACCCCCTGAGACTTTTGGCCCGCTGCTAGATCCCAGACGTTCTTTGATTTTTCCCTGGCATACATGGAAATGTCACCTGTGCCTCCCTTCCACTGGGCACATGCTGGACACCATTGTTTCTTTCGCAGTCGGCCTGTGTGCTCTCAGTGACACACGCTTACACCATCTGTCCCAGGGCACGCCAGTGCCACGCATTGGCTCCACCTCGGATTCGCCCCTGGACCTGTTGACAGGTGTCCTGGAAAGCGGGATCAGCTTGAAGGAGCCCCAGGCGCTCAAGAAGCGTGGCAGGTCACCACTCTTTGAAAGGATGGAGGCAGAGGACTCACCGCTCAGTGAACTTTCTGCTGACTCCACGCCTTGAGGCTCATGGGATCCTTCTGGGCTGCAGCCAGTCCCTGCCTGCCTCAGTCAATGTGATGTGCCCAGCCAATCCATTCTCCCCCATAGGGGTCCAGAATCGGATCCCATGGGGTGTCATGAGATGACCCCAGCAGGCGCCCTGAAGCTCCCCCTCCCCTGGTGGAAATCGGCTCAAGGATCTTCTCAAGTCAGAACTCCTGGCTGTTGGATCATTGGACTCCGCCCGCTGCCC
>NW_022316938.1:0-3119 GCF_002776525.5 Piliocolobus tephrosceles
CTTGGAATGCTTTTCCCTCGATTTTGTTTCAGTATATTTCACTATTCACCAGAGACCTCAATGTACTCTGAAATATCACTTTTCTGTTTCTCAAGAACAGTGTTCAAACACTGCCTTGTGAAAAAGCGGTATAACTCCCTGAGTGGAATGCATACATCACAAAGTCGTTTCTCAGAAAGCTTTTCTGTGGTTTTTATGTGAAGATATCTCCTCTTTCACCGCAGACCTCAATGTGCTCCCGAATGTCCCTTCTCGGAACCGTGCATGACGCAGTTTTCAAACTGCATAATATAAGAAAAGTTGTAATTATGGGAGATGAATAAATATATCTAACACAAAGCAGTTTCACAGAAATCTTCTTTCCAGTTTTTGTCTGAGGATATTCCCTTTTTCACCAGAGCCATCCCTACACTCCCGAATGTGTCTTGGTAGCTTTTTCTCCAAAAGGGATACCGGAATCCTCTAGGAGAAGAAAGGTGAGTGGAATGCACACGTCATTCTGTGAATGGAATGCACACGTCATTCTGTGAGTGGAATTCTGTGAGTGGAATGCTCACTTCACAAAGCAGCTCCTCAGAATGCATCTCTCCAGTTTCTATCTGAAGACGTTTCCTTTCCCACCATAAGCCTCAAAGGACTCCTCAATATCCCCTCGCAGTCCAAACAAAAACAATGTTATGATACTGCCCAATGAATAGAGAAGCTTAAGTGTGAGCGGAATTCATGTGACACAGAGCAGTTTCACAGAAAGCTTCCTTCTGGTTTCTCTCTGAGGTTATTTCTTTTTCAGGTTATTCTAAAGAGCATTTCCAAATGTGTTCTGAGATTCCACGGAAACAGTGATTTCATACTACTCAATCGAAAGAATGATTTAACTCTATGAGATGAACAGAAACATCACTAAAGAATTGCACAGAAAGCTTCTCTCAAGTATGCGATGATGACATTTCCTTGCTTGACACAGGTCTCCGGCTGCTACTTACCATCCCCTCGCAGAACCCTCAAAGACCGAATTTCAAACTGGGAAATGTAGAGAGTAAGCTTTAACCCTGTGTATAATTCGACATGTCAGAGAGCAGTTTCTTCAAGTGCTTCTTTCTGTTTTTTATTGGACATTTCAATTTTGCCATAGTCTTCAATGTGCTCCGAACATCACTCTTTTGGTTTTACAGGAACCGTGTTCAAATTGTGCCTAATGAGAAGAAAGTTATAACTCCCTGAGTGGAATGTGCACGTCACCAAGCAGTTTCTCAGAAAGCTTCTCTCCCGTTTTGATTTGACTATATTTCCTCTTTCACTATAGGCCCGAATGTGATCCAAAATATCCCTTCGCGGATACATCCACAAGGGAGTTTCCAAGCTGTGTAATGCAAAGAAAGCTTCATCTGTGTGAGCTGAATAAACATAGCAAAATGCTGATTCACAAAAAGCTTCTTTCCCGTTTTTATCTGAAGATATTTCATTTTTCAAAATAGCCCTGAATGTGCTCCTGATCATTCCTTCATGGATCCGTCCATGACAGTTTCCAAGCTGCATAATGTAAAGAAAGCATTATTTATGTGAGATGATTACACATATCACAGAGCAGTTTCCTAGAAAGCTTTTTCAAGTTTTAGTCTAAGGCTATCTCCCTTTTCACCATCGGCAAAAATGTGCTCGCAAATTTCAGTTGGTAGCTGTTTCTCTGAAAGGGTTTCCCCGAAGCTGTATGAGTAGAGAGGTATAACAGTGTAAATGGAATGCACAAGTCACAACACAGTTCCTAGGAAAGCTTCTCTGCAGTTTTGGTCTGAATATATTTCCTTTATCAGCATAAGCCTCAAAGTGGTCCCAAATATCCCGTCACACACTAAGCATACACAGGGTTAGAAAACTGCTCAATGAACAGAGGGGCTTAACTGAGTGTGACCCACTAAGATGACACAGAGAAGTTTCACAGAAAGCTCCCTTCTGGATTTTACCTGAGGAAATCTCTTTCTCCATGTTCAAATGATCGTTCCTAAATGTCCTTCCTCAGATTCCACAAAAACAGTGATTTCAAGCTGTTCCATCCAAAGAACAGTTTAACTCTATGAGACGAATACATGCATCGCAAAGCAGTTGCTCAGAAAGTTTCTCTGCAGGTTTCATCGGAAGACGTTTCCTTGCTCACCACAAGCCTCCAGGCGTCACTAAATATACCTTCACAGATCCTTCAGAGACAGAGTTTCGAAACTGGGCAACATAGAGTAAGCATTAACTCTGTGAAGTGAATGCATATATCAGAGAGCAGATTCTTGTAACGCTTCTTCCTCGATTTTATATCAGTATATTTCACTATTCAATATAGTCCTCAATGCACTCCCAAATGTCAAATTTTCGGGTTCACGGGAACAGTGTTCAAACACTCCCTTGTGGGAAAAGAGGAATAAATCCATGACTGTAATGTATACATCACAAAGTCGTTTCTTTGAAAGCTTCTATCCACTTTTTATCTGAAAATATGTCCTCTTTCACCATAGGCCTGAATGTGCTCCCATATGTCACTTCACGGATCCGTGCTTGACGTAGTTTCCAAACTACATAATATAAGAAAAGTTTTAACTATGCAAGATGAATAAATATCTCTAACACAAAGCAGTTTCACAGAAATCTTCTTTCCAGTTTTTGTCTGAGGGTATGTCCTTTTTCTCCATAGCCATCCCTATACTCCCGAATATCTCTTGGTTGCTTCTTCTCCAAAAGGGATTCCACAATCGTCTAGGAGAAGGAAGGTGAGAAGAAGGCACATGTTATCCTGTGAGTGGAATGCACACGTCACAAAGCAGCACCTCAGAAATATTCCCTCCAATTTCTATGGGAAGACGTTTCCTTTCTCACCGTAAGCCTCAAAGCGCTCCTGAATATCCCTTCGCAGACTAAACAAAAACAGTGTTGTGATACTGCTCAATGAAAAGAGAAGCTTAAGTGTGTGAGCGGAATTCACGTGATACAGAGCAGTTTCACAGAAAGATTCCTTCTGGTTTATCTCTGAGGTTATTTCTTTTTCAGGATATTCTAAAGAGCGTTTCCAAATGTCCTTTCTCAATTTCCACAGAAACAGTGATTTCAAACTCCTCAATCCAAAGAATGATTTAATT
>NW_022316939.1:0-3119 GCF_002776525.5 Piliocolobus tephrosceles
AATTAAATCATTCTTTGGATTGAGGAGTTTGAAATCACTGTTTCTGTGGAAATTGAGAAAGGACATTTGGAAACGCTCTTTAGAATATCCTGAAAAAGAAATAACCTCAGAGATAAACCAGAAGGAATCTTTCTGTGAAACTGCTCTGTATCACGTGAATTCCGCTCACACACTTAAGCTTCTCTTTTCATTGAGCAGTATCATAACACGGTTTTTGTTTAGTCTGCGAAGGGATATTCAGGAGCGCTTTGAGGCTCATGGTGAGAAAGGAAACGTCTTCCCATAGAAATTGGAGGGAATATTTCTGAGGTGCTGCTTTGTGACGTGTGCATTCCACTCACAGGATAACATGTGCCTTCTTCTCACCTTCCTTCTCCTAGACGATTGTGGAATCCCTTTTGGAGAAGAAGCAACCAAGAGATATTCGGGAGTATAGGGATGGCTATGGAGAAAAAGGACATACCCTCAGACAAAAACTGGAAAGAAGATTTCTGTGAAACTGCTTTGTGTTAGAGATATTTATTCATCTTGCATAGTTAAAACTTTTCTTATATTATGTAGTTTGGAAACTACGTCAAGCACGGATCCGTGAAGTGACATATGGGAGCACATTCAGGCCTATGGTGAAAGAGGACATATTTTCAGATAAAAAGTGGATAGAAGCTTTCAAAGAAACGACTTTGTGATGTATACATTACAGTCATGGATTTATTCCTCTTTTCCCACAAGGGAGTGTTTGAACACTGTTCCCGTGAACCCGAAAATTTGACATTTGGGAGTGCATTGAGGACTATATTGAATAGTGAAATATACTGATATAAAATCGAGGAAGAAGCGTTACAAGAATCTGCTCTCTGATATATGCATTCACTTCACAGAGTTAATGCTTACTCTATGTTGCCCAGTTTCGAAACTCTGTCTCTGAAGGATCTGTGAAGGTATATTTAGTGACGCCTGGAGGCTTGTGGTGAGCAAGGAAACGTCTTCCGATGAAACCTGCAGAGAAACTTTCTGAGCAACTGCTTTGCGATGCATGTATTCGTCTCATAGAGTTAAACTGTTCTTTGGATGGAACAGCTTGAAATCACTGTTTTTGTGGAATCTGAGGAAGGACATTTAGGAACGATCATTTGAACATGGAGAAAGAGATTTCCTCAGGTAAAATCCAGAAGGGAGCTTTCTGTGAAACTTCTCTGTGTCATCTTAGTGGGTCACACTCAGTTAAGCCCCTCTGTTCATTGAGCAGTTTTCTAACCCTGTGTATGCTTAGTGTGTGACGGGATATTTGGGACCACTTTGAGGCTTATGCTGATAAAGGAAATATATTCAGACCAAAACTGCAGAGAAGCTTTCCTAGGAACTGTGTTGTGACTTGTGCATTCCATTTACACTGTTATACCTCTCTACTCATACAGCTTCGGGGAAACCCTTTCAGAGAAACAGCTACCAACTGAAATTTGCGAGCACATTTTTGCCGATGGTGAAAAGGGAGATAGCCTTAGACTAAAACTTGAAAAAGCTTTCTAGGAAACTGCTCTGTGATATGTGTAATCATCTCACATAAATAATGCTTTCTTTACATTATGCAGCTTGGAAACTGTCATGGACGGATCCATGAAGGAATGATCAGGAGCACATTCAGGGCTATTTTGAAAAATGAAATATCTTCAGATAAAAACGGGAAAGAAGCTTTTTGTGAATCAGCATTTTGCTATGTTTATTCAGCTCACACAGATGAAGCTTTCTTTGCATTACACAGCTTGGAAACTCCCTTGTGGATGTATCCGCGAAGGGATATTTTGGATCACATTCGGGCCTATAGTGAAAGAGGAAATATAGTCAAATCAAAACGGGAGAGAAGCTTTCTGAGAAACTGCTTGGTGACGTGCACATTCCACTCAGGGAGTTATAACTTTCTTCTCATTAGGCACAATTTGAACACGGTTCCTGTAAAACCAAAAGAGTGATGTTCGGAGCACATTGAAGACTATGGCAAAATTGAAATGTCCAATAAAAAACAGAAAGAAGCACTTGAAGAAACTGCTCTCTGACATGTCGAATTATACACAGGGTTAAAGCTTACTCTCTACATTTCCCAGTTTGAAATTCGGTCTTTGAGGGTTCTGCGAGGGGATGGTAAGTAGCAGCCGGAGACCTGTGTCAAGCAAGGAAATGTCATCATCGCATACTTGAGAGAAGCTTTCTGTGCAATTCTTTAGTGATGTTTCTGTTCATCTCATAGAGTTAAATCATTCTTTCGATTGAGTAGTATGAAATCACTGTTTCCGTGGAATCTCAGAACACATTTGGAAATGCTCTTTAGAATAACCTGAAAAAGAAATAACCTCAGAGAGAAACCAGAAGGAAGCTTTCTGTGAAACTGCTCTGTGTCACATGAATTCCGCTCACACTTAAGCTTCTCTATTCATTGGGCAGTATCATAACATTGTTTTTGTTTGGACTGCGAGGGGATATTGAGGAGTCCTTTGAGGCTTATGGTGGGAAAGGAAACGTCTTCAGATAGAAACTGGAGAGATGCATTCTGAGGAGCTGCTTTGTGAAGTGAGCATTCCACTCACAGAATTCCACTCACAGAATGACGTGTGCATTCCATTCACAGAATGACGTGTGCATTCCACTCACCTTTCTTCTCCTAGAGGATTCCGGTATCCCTTTTGGAGAAAAAGCTACCAAGACACATTCGGGAGTGTAGGGATGGCTCTGGTGAAAAAGGGAATATCCTCAGACAAAAACTGGAAAGAAGATTTCTGTGAAACTGCTTTGTGTTAGATATATTTATTCATCTCCCATAATTACAACTTTTCTTATATTATGCAGTTTGAAAACTGCGTCATGCACGGTTCCGAGAAGGGACATTCGGGAGCACATTGAGGTCTGCGGTGAAAGAGGAGATATCTTCACATAAAAACCACAGAAAAGCTTTCTGAGAAACGACTTTGTGATGTATGCATTCCACTCAGGGAGTTATACCGCTTTTTCACAAGGCAGTGTTTGAACACTGTTCTTGAGAAACAGAAAAGTGATATTTCAGAGTACATTGAGGTCTCTGGTGAATAGTGAAATATACTGAAACAAAATCGAGGGAAAAGCATTCCAAG
>NW_022316940.1:0-2352 GCF_002776525.5 Piliocolobus tephrosceles
GGGCAGCGGGCGGAGTCCAATGATCCAACAGCCAGGAGTTCTGACTTGAGAAGATCCTTGAGCCGATTTCCACCAGGGGAGGGGGAGCTTCAGGGCGCCTGCTGGGGTCATCTCATGACACCCCATGGGATCCGATTCTGGACCCCTATGGGGGAGAATGGATTGGCTGAGCACATCACATTGACTGAGGCAGGCAGGGACTGGCTGCAGCCCAGAAGGATCCCATGAGCCTCAAGGCGTGGAGTCAGCAGAAAGTTCACTGAGCGGTGAGCCCTCTGCCTCCATCCTTTCAAAGAGTGGTGACCTGCCACGCTTCTTGAGCGCCTGGGGCTCCTTCAAGCTGATCCCGCTTTCCAGGACACCTGTCAACAGGTCCAGGGGCGAATCCGAGGTGGAGCCAATGCGTGGCACTGGCGTGCCCTGGGACAGATGGTGTAAGCGTGTGTCACTGAGAGCACACAGGCCGACTGCGAAAGAAACAATGGTGTCCAGCATGTGCCCAGTGGAAGGGAGGCACAGGTGACATTTCCATGTATGCCAGGGAAAAATCAAAGAACGTCTGGGATCTAGCAGCGGGCCAAAAGTCTCAGGGGGTCATTCCACCCAGGAGCAGAGGGCGTCTCATTCTCAGGAATGAGACTGGGCATGCAGGGGAAATGCGACAGCACCTCTTCCAGAAGACAAGGACCTGTCTTTCAAAGGAGGAGGGAGGCAGAGGGCTCAGAAGCGTCAGTGAACTTTCAGTTGACAGCACGCCTTGAGGCCCGTGGGATGATAGTGGGCTGAAACAAGACTCTGCCTGCCTCAGTTGATGTGCTCAGCCCTTCCATTCTCCCCCGTAGGTGTCTTGAATCGGATCTGAAGTGGAGTCCTGAGACCCCAGCAGGCGCCCTGAAGCTCCCCCTCCCCCAGACGAAATCGGCTCAAAGTGAAGCAGGTTTGGAAGGATAAACAATCTTGACAGGGATCTCCAGGAAATGTCTATTTGACGGACTGGGAAATGATCCTTGTGGAAGACATTCAGCCAGACCAAGAAGCATCCAGGCCACGGAGAAACAGGGGATACACAGCCAGAGGGAGAACGGAGCAGAGAACACATCCCAGGTTGGGTACAGCACCGTGCCACCACCACGGGCTTAAGGGGAAGTGTGCCAAAAGGGTGGCTTGTGCAGTGAGGCCAGCATTGCGGTGACTGGGATTGTGGACATCTCCCATTCCCGGCTTCTTCTTTCAGCCTGTGTCTTGGTGTGGCTTCTTTTCTCAAAGAAGAGCCCAGAAAAGATACAAGCCTTTTCTGTGATGTGGGTCTGCTCCTCTCCTGCAGGACAATGAGCTCCCGTGCGGCTTTTCTTCGTGGCTGCGGTGTGTTCGTCTTGATCAATGAAAAGAGGCTGCACGGGCTGGGAAAGAGGTTGCAAGTACTCCGGGAGCCAGGCATCTCCTAACGAGGTTGAGGTCCTCACAAACCCAAAGTGGAACCACCGCGAAAATGGTTGACAAGCGGACAAATGACCCAGGCACAGATGCGGAGGGAGTCTCGCCAAAGACAGGCCAACATGCAAGAAATCTCTTTTAGGTGCAAAGGGCGCTTTGCTCCACACACACACAGAAACACACCCCAAACGAAAGAGAGAGGGCAAGAAACTCACAGACAGTGAGAGACAGAGAGAGAATCGAAAATGGGACCCACACAAACACATACACACACAGAGTCAGACAGCAATGGCACAGAAACAAACAACCCCAGGAAGCCGCTGAGGCTACTGCGTTCGGCTCTCTACCGAGAACGACCCTCGGTGGAGAGATTAGCCCACAGGTCTGCAGGCCGACCTGTCCTCGAGATCACAGGTGGGCACGACTTCTGGGGAGACTCACCCGAACAGCGTCCGGGTGGGCCTGAGGCTGGGATGTGGCGCTGCTTCCCCGGATACCGCCTGTGATTTTGGCATCCTGCTCAGACCTTTGCTAGGACTCCTGGCATCCGGAGACAGTCCTGTCGACCCCATGGAGAGGTCAGGCTGGAGGCTGTGGAGCCCCTCCACCCAAGCACTGCCACGGAGGGCTCCCGTTTGCCAGGCCTCAGGCCGTGGTTCCTATGAAAACCGTGGGAACCACTGTGACGTGATCACCCGCTCGCTCAGGCATTCACGTTGGGTGGGCCGCCCCGTGGTCCACTGCCAGCAGTCAGGCTGCATCCCCTTTAAGGGACGGTGGCCCTGGGCGCCAGGGGCTCTCCTGCTGCAGCCTTGGCAGTGGCTGCATCCGAGGTCCTCTAAGGGGCCGCATGGGAGAGGCGGCCATGGGCGGAGTCCCATGATCCAACACCCAGGAGTCCCGACTTGAGAATATCTT
>NW_022316941.1:0-2352 GCF_002776525.5 Piliocolobus tephrosceles
AAGATATTCTCAAGTCGGGACTCCTGGGTGTTGGATCATGGGACTCCGCCCATGGCCGCCTCTCCCATGCGGCCCCTTAGAGGACCTCGGATGCAGCCACTGCCAAGGCTGCAGCAGGAGAGCCCCTGGCGCCCAGGGCCACCGTCCCTTAAAGGGGATGCAGCCTGACTGCTGGCAGTGGACCACGGGGCGGCCCACCCAACGTGAATGCCTGAGCGAGCGGGTGATCACGTCACAGTGGTTCCCACGGTTTTCATAGGAACCACGGCCTGAGGCCTGGCAAACGGGAGCCCTCCGTGGCAGTGCTTGGGTGGAGGGGCTCCACAGCCTCCAGCCTGACCTCTCCATGGGGTCGACAGGACTGTCTCCGGATGCCAGGAGTCCTAGCAAAGGTCTGAGCAGGATGCCAAAATCACAGGCGGTATCCGGGGAAGCAGCGCCACATCCCAGCCTCAGGCCCACCCGGACGCTGTTCGGGTGAGTCTCCCCAGAAGTCGTGCCCACCTGTGATCTCGAGGACAGGTCGGCCTGCAGACCTGTGGGCTAATCTCTCCACCGAGGGTCGTTCTCGGTAGAGAGCCGAACGCAGTAGCCTCAGCGGCTTCCTGGGGTTGTTTGTTTCTGTGCCATTGCTGTCTGACTCTGTGTGTGTATGTGTTTGTGTGGGTCCCATTTTCGATTCTCTCTCTGTCTCTCACTGTCTGTGAGTTTCTTGCCCTCTCTCTTTCGTTTGGGGTGTGTTTCTGTGTGTGTGTGGAGCAAAGCGCCCTTTGCACCTAAAAGAGATTTCTTGCATGTTGGCCTGTCTTTGGCGAGACTCCCTCCGCATCTGTGCCTGGGTCATTTGTCCGCTTGTCAACCATTTTCGCGGTGGTTCCACTTTGGGTTTGTGAGGACCTCAACCTCGTTAGGAGATGCCTGGCTCCCGGAGTACTTGCAACCTCTTTCCCAGCCCGTGCAGCCTCTTTTCATTGATCAAGACGAACACACCGCAGCCACGAAGAAAAGCCGCACGGGAGCTCATTGTCCTGCAGGAGAGGAGCAGACCCACATCACAGAAAAGGCTTGTATCTTTTCTGGGCTCTTCTTTGAGAAAAGAAGCCACACCAAGACACAGGCTGAAAGAAGAAGCCGGGAATGGGAGATGTCCACAATCCCAGTCACCGCAATGCTGGCCTCACTGCACAAGCCACCCTTTTGGCACACTTCCCCTTAAGCCCGTGGTGGTGGCACGGTGCTGTACCCAACCTGGGATGTGTTCTCTGCTCCGTTCTCCCTCTGGCTGTGTATCCCCTGTTTCTCCGTGGCCTGGATGCTTCTTGGTCTGGCTGAATGTCTTCCACAAGGATCATTTCCCAGTCCGTCAAATAGACATTTCCTGGAGATCCCTGTCAAGATTGTTTATCCTTCCAAACCTGCTTCACTTTGAGCCGATTTCGTCTGGGGGAGGGGGAGCTTCAGGGCGCCTGCTGGGGTCTCAGGACTCCACTTCAGATCCGATTCAAGACACCTACGGGGGAGAATGGAAGGGCTGAGCACATCAACTGAGGCAGGCAGAGTCTTGTTTCAGCCCACTATCATCCCACGGGCCTCAAGGCGTGCTGTCAACTGAAAGTTCACTGACGCTTCTGAGCCCTCTGCCTCCCTCCTCCTTTGAAAGACAGGTCCTTGTCTTCTGGAAGAGGTGCTGTCGCATTTCCCCTGCATGCCCAGTCTCATTCCTGAGAATGAGACGCCCTCTGCTCCTGGGTGGAATGACCCCCTGAGACTTTTGGCCCGCTGCTAGATCCCAGACGTTCTTTGATTTTTCCCTGGCATACATGGAAATGTCACCTGTGCCTCCCTTCCACTGGGCACATGCTGGACACCATTGTTTCTTTCGCAGTCGGCCTGTGTGCTCTCAGTGACACACGCTTACACCATCTGTCCCAGGGCACGCCAGTGCCACGCATTGGCTCCACCTCGGATTCGCCCCTGGACCTGTTGACAGGTGTCCTGGAAAGCGGGATCAGCTTGAAGGAGCCCCAGGCGCTCAAGAAGCGTGGCAGGTCACCACTCTTTGAAAGGATGGAGGCAGAGGGCTCACCGCTCAGTGAACTTTCTGCTGACTCCACGCCTTGAGGCTCATGGGATCCTTCTGGGCTGCAGCCAGTCCCTGCCTGCCTCAGTCAATGTGATGTGCTCAGCCAATCCATTCTCCCCCATAGGGGTCCAGAATCGGATCCCATGGGGTGTCATGAGATGACCCCAGCAGGCGCCCTGAAGCTCCCCCTCCCCTGGTGGAAATCGGCTCAAGGATCTTCTCAAGTCAGAACTCCTGGCTGTTGGATCATTGGACTCCGCCCGCTGCCC
>NW_022316942.1:0-3119 GCF_002776525.5 Piliocolobus tephrosceles
CTTGGAATGCTTTTCCCTCGATTTTGTTTCAGTATATTTCACTATTCGCCAGAGACCTCAATGTACTCTGAAATATCACTTTTCTGTTTCTCAAGAACAGTGTTCAAACACTGCCTTGTGAAAAAGCGGTATAACTCCCTGAGTGGAATGCATACATCACAAAGTCGTTTCTCAGAAAGCTTTTCTGTGGTTTTTATGTGAAGATATCTCCTCTTTCACCACAGACCTCAATGTGCTCCCGAATGTCCCTTCTCGGAACCGTGCATGACGCAGTTTTCAAACTGCATAATATAAGAAAAGTTGTAATTATGAGAGATGAATAAATATATCTAACACAAAGCAGTTTCACAGAAATCTTCTTTCCAGTTTTTGTCTGAGGATATTCCCTTTTTCACCAGAGCCATCCCTACACTCCCGAATGTGTCTTGGTAGCTTTTTCTCCAAAAGGGATACCGGAATCCTCTAGGAGAAGAAAGGTGAGTGGAATGCACACGTCATTCTGTGAATGGAATGCACACGTCATTCTGTGAGTGGAATTCTGTGAGTGGAATGCTCACTTCACAAAGCAGCTCCTCAGAATGCATCTCTCCAGTTTCTATCTGAAGACGTTTCCTTTCCCACCATAAGCCTCAAAGGACTCCTCAATATCCCCTTGCAGTCCAAACAAAAACAATGTTATGATACTGCCCAATGAATAGAGAAGCTTAAGTGTGAGCGGAATTCATGTGACACAGAGCAGTTTCACAGAAAGCTTCCTTCTGGTTTCTCTCTGAGGTTATTTCTTTTTCAGGATATTCTAAAGAGCATTTCCAAATGTGTTCTGAGATTCCACGGAAACAGTGATTTCATACTACTCAATCGAAAGAATGATTTAACTCTATGAGATGAACAGAAACATCACTAAAGAATTGCACAGAAAGCTTCTCTCAAGTATGCGATGATGACATTTCCTTGCTTGACACAGGTCTCCGGCTGCTACTTACCATCCCCTCGCAGAACCCTCAAAGACCGAATTTCAAACTGGGAAATGTAGAGAGTAAGCTTTAACCCTGTGTATAATTCGACATGTCAGAGAGCAGTTTCTTCAAGTGCTTCTTTCTGTTTTTTATTGGACATTTCAATTTTGCCAGTCTTCAATGTGCTCCAAACATCACTCTTTTGGTTTTACAGGAACCGTGTTCAAATTGTGCCTAATGAGAAGAAAGTTATAACTCCCTGAGTGGAATGTGCACGTCACCAAGCAGTTTCTCAGAAAGCTTCTCTCCCGTTTTGATTTGTCAATATGTTTCCTCTTTCACTATAGGCCCGAATGTGATCCAAAATATCCCTTCGCGGATACATCCACAAGGGAGTTTCCAAGCTGTGTAATGCAAAGAAAGCTTCATCTGTGTGAGCTGAATAAACATAGCAAAATGCTGATTCACAAAAAGCTTCTTTCCCGTTTTTATCTGAAGATATTTCATTTTTCAAAATAGCCCTGAATGTGCTCCCGATCATCCCTTCATGGATCCGTCCATGACAGTTTCCAAGCTGCATAATGTAAAGAAAGCATTATTTATGTGAGATGATTACACATATCACAGAGCAGTTTCCTAGAAAGCTTTTTCAAGTTTTAGTCTAAGGCTATCTCCCTTTTCGCCATCGGCAAAAATGTGCTCGCAAATTTCAGTTGGTAGTTGTTTCTCTGAAAGGGTTTCCCCGAAGCTGTATGAGTAGAGAGGTATAACAGTGTGAATGGAATGCACAAGTCACAACACAGTTCCTAGGAAAGCTTCTCTGCAGTTTTGGTCTGAATATATTTCCTTTTTCAGCATAAGCCTCAAAGTGGTCCCAAATATCCCGTCACACACTAAGCATACACAGGGTTAGAAAACTGCTCAATGAACAGAGGGGCTTAACTGAGTGTGACCCACTAAGATGACACAGAGAAGTTTCACAGAAAGCTCCCTTCTGGATTTTACCTGAGGAAATTTCTTTCTCCATGTTCAAATGATCGTTCCTAAATGTCCTTCCTCAGATTCCACAAAAACAGTGATTTCAAGCTGTTCCATCCAAAGAACAGTTTAACTCTATGAGACGAATACATGCATCGCAAAGCAGTTGCTCAGAAAATTTCTCTGCAGGTTTCATCGGAAGACGTTTCCTTGCTCACCACAAGCCTCCAGGCGTCACTAAATATACCTTCACAGATCCTTCAGAGACAGAGTTTCGAAACTGGGCAACATAGAGTAAGCATTAACTCTGTGAAGTGAATGCATATATCAGAGAGCAGATTCTTGTAACGCTTCTTCCTCGATTTTATATCAGTATATTTCACCATTCAATATAGTCCTCAATGCGCTCCCAAATGTCAAATTTTCAGGTTCACGGGAACAGTGTTCAAACACTCCCTTGTGGGAAAAGAGGAATAAATCCATGACTGTAATGTATACATCACAAAGTCGTTTCTTTGAAAGCTTCTATCCACTTTTTATCTGAAAATATGTCCTCTTTCACCATAGGCCTGAATGTGCTCCCATATGTCACTTCACGGATCCGTGCTTGACGTAGTTTCCAAACTACATAATATAAGAAAAGTTTTAACTATGCAAGATGAATAAATATCTCTAACACAAAGCAGTTTCACAGAAATCTTCTTTCCAGTTTTTGTCTGAGGGTATGTCCTTTTTCTCCATAGCCATCCCTATACTCCCGAATATCTCTTGGTTGCTTCTTCTCCAAAAGGGATTCCACAATCGTCTAGGAGAAGGAAGGTGAGAAGAAGGCACATGTTATCCTGTGAGTGGAATGCACACGTCACAAAACAGCACCTCAGAAATATTCCCTCCAATTTCTATGGGAAGACGTTTCCTTTCTCACCGTAAGCCTCAAAGCGCTCCTGAATATCCCTTCGCAGACTAAACAAAAACAGTGTTGTGATACTGCTCAATGAAAAGAGAAGCTTAAGTGTGTGAGCGGAATTCACGTGATACAGAGCAGTTTCACAGAAAGATTCCTTCTGGTTTATCTCTGAGGTTATTTCTTTTTCAGGATATTCTAAAGAGCGTTTCCAAATGTCCTTTCTCAATTTCCACAGAAACAGTGATTTCAAACTCCTCAATCCAAAGAATGATTTAATT
>NW_022316943.1:0-1461 GCF_002776525.5 Piliocolobus tephrosceles
AAAAAAAAAAAAAAAAAAAAAGAAGGAAAGAAAGGAAGGAAGAAAGAAAAAAGAAGGAAAGAGAGGAAGGAAGAAAGATAAAATGTAGAAAGAAAAGAAGGAAAAAGAAAGAACAGAAGAAAGAAAAAAGAGAGATAGGAAGAAAAGAAGGAAAAGGAAAGAGAACAAGAAAGAAAGAAGGAAGGAAGGAAGGAGAAGAGGCAGAGGAGGACGGAGCAAAGTCTAAAACCCTTTGGTTTGATTTCGGGGCATTCTAGAAACTCAGGATCCTTGCCCCAAATCACACGTTGACTCACTTCTCTGCCTCCTCCCACGGCCGCGTGGTGCCAGCGCCTCTGTGTGTTGTAACAGGAGCCGTTCTGAGGTAAAAGCGTGGGGTCATGTTGCCTCGTCATCCCCTTGTCATCTCCACGCTTCTGCCTAGGACCTGCCTGGCACCTCCTCCTGCATTTCAAGTCCCCCTGCGTCCCCACCTGTGCCCGTCTCAACCCTCTCCTTCCCAGGCCCTTGTTTCCCCAGAGCTGGTGGGCAGTGCCCCACCCAGGTTGGCGCCTCCGAGTCCACCTCTGAGGGCATGGCGGCGTCCAACACGGGTGCCTCCCCACACGGCCCCAGCTGTGTGCTCAACTGCAGGCCCTCAGGGTCTCACTGTAGCACTTTGATGTGCTCTCTTCTTCTCTGAGTGCACCTGTCACCCCGGTCTGCCTAGAGCAGGGTCCCAGACCCAGGGGGACCCCAGACCGAGCCGTCTGCGCTGGGAATGGGCATTGCACGTCCAACGCCGCTCATTTCAGAAACGCCTGAATTCTCAACAACATGTGACTTCTGGGCCAGGAGCCGTGGCTCACGCCTGTCATCCCAGCACTTTGGGAGGCCCAGGCGGACGCATCACCTGAGGTCACGAGTTGAGACCAGCCTGGTCACCACGGTGAAACCCCGTCTCTACTAAAAATACAAAAATTAGCCCAGTGTGGTGGCAGGCACCTGTCATCTCAGCTACTCAGGAGGCTGAGGCAGGAGAATGGCGGGAACCCGGAAGGCGGAGCTTGCAGTGAGCCGAGATCGCGCCCCTGCACTCCAGCCCGGGCGACAGAGCGAGACTCTGTCTCCAAAAAAAAAAAAAAAACAAAAAAGATGTGAATTCTGAACCTGTAGGAGGAAGTAGGAGACGAGTCCTTTCCTTGGGGGAGGCAGGGCTTTGACCACCCAGGGGCTGGGTGCTGTGGGTGCCTCGGCTTGACCAAAACAAATGACCACAAACTGGACGGCTTAAAACAACAGAAATGTATTCTCTTGCAGTCCTGGAGACCAGAAGTCTGAGATTCAACTTTCTCAGACTGACACTCCCTCCGCAGTCTCCAGGGGAGGATCCTCCTGCCTCTCCCAGCTCCTGGGGGCTCCAGGCGTCCCTGGACTTGTGGCCGCATCACTCCAGTCTCTGCCTCCGTCTCCACGTGGCCT
>NW_022316944.1:0-3119 GCF_002776525.5 Piliocolobus tephrosceles
AATTAAATCATTCTTTGGATTGAGGAGTTTGAAATCACTGTTTCTGTGGAAATTGAGAAAGGACATTTGGAAACGCTCTTTAGAATATCCTGAAAAAGAAATAACCTCAGAGATAAACCAGAAGGAATCTTTCTGTGAAACTGCTCTGTATCACGTGAATTCCGCTCACACACTTAAGCTTCTCTTTTCATTGAGCAGTATCACAACACTGTTTTTGTTTAGTCTGCGAAGGGATATTCAGGAGCGCTTTGAGGCTTACGGTGAGAAAGGAAACGTCTTCCCATAGAAATTGGAGGGAATATTTCTGAGGTGCTGTTTTGTGACGTGTGCATTCCACTCACAGGATAACATGTGCCTTCTTCTCACCTTCCTTCTCCTAGACGATTGTGGAATCCCTTTTGGAGAAGAAGCAACCAAGAGATATTCGGGAGTATAGGGATGGCTATGGAGAAAAAGGACATACCCTCAGACAAAAACTGGAAAGAAGATTTCTGTGAAACTGCTTTGTGTTAGAGATATTTATTCATCTTGCATAGTTAAAACTTTTCTTATATTATGTAGTTTGGAAACTACGTCAAGCACGGATCCGTGAAGTGACATATGGGAGCACATTCAGGCCTATGGTGAAAGAGGACATATTTTCAGATAAAAAGTGGATAGAAGCTTTCAAAGAAACGACTTTGTGATGTATACATTACAGTCATGGATTTATTCCTCTTTTCCCACAAGGGAGTGTTTGAACACTGTTCCCGTGAACCTGAAAATTTGACATTTGGGAGCGCATTGAGGACTATATTGAATGGTGAAATATACTGATATAAAATCGAGGAAGAAGCGTTACAAGAATCTGCTCTCTGATATATGCATTCACTTCACAGAGTTAATGCTTACTCTATGTTGCCCAGTTTCGAAACTCTGTCTCTGAAGGATCTGTGAAGGTATATTTAGTGACGCCTGGAGGCTTGTGGTGAGCAAGGAAACGTCTTCCGATGAAACCTGCAGAGAAATTTTCTGAGCAACTGCTTTGCGATGCATGTATTCGTCTCATAGAGTTAAACTGTTCTTTGGATGGAACAGCTTGAAATCACTGTTTTTGTGGAATCTGAGGAAGGACATTTAGGAACGATCATTTGAACATGGAGAAAGAAATTTCCTCAGGTAAAATCCAGAAGGGAGCTTTCTGTGAAACTTCTCTGTGTCATCTTAGTGGGTCACACTCAGTTAAGCCCCTCTGTTCATTGAGCAGTTTTCTAACCCTGTGTATGCTTAGTGTGTGACGGGATATTTGGGACCACTTTGAGGCTTATGCTGAAAAAGGAAATATATTCAGACCAAAACTGCAGAGAAGCTTTCCTAGGAACTGTGTTGTGACTTGTGCATTCCATTCACACTGTTATACCTCTCTACTCATACAGCTTCGGGGAAACCCTTTCAGAGAAACAACTACCAACTGAAATTTGCGAGCACATTTTTGCCGATGGCGAAAAGGGAGATAGCCTTAGACTAAAACTTGAAAAAGCTTTCTAGGAAACTGCTCTGTGATATGTGTAATCATCTCACATAAATAATGCTTTCTTTACATTATGCAGCTTGGAAACTGTCATGGACGGATCCATGAAGGGATGATCGGGAGCACATTCAGGGCTATTTTGAAAAATGAAATATCTTCAGATAAAAACGGGAAAGAAGCTTTTTGTGAATCAGCATTTTGCTATGTTTATTCAGCTCACACAGATGAAGCTTTCTTTGCATTACACAGCTTGGAAACTCCCTTGTGGATGTATCCGCGAAGGGATATTTTGGATCACATTCGGGCCTATAGTGAAAGAGGAAACATATTGACAAATCAAAACGGGAGAGAAGCTTTCTGAGAAACTGCTTGGTGACGTGCACATTCCACTCAGGGAGTTATAACTTTCTTCTCATTAGGCACAATTTGAACACGGTTCCTGTAAAACCAAAAGAGTGATGTTTGGAGCACATTGAAGACTGGCAAAATTGAAATGTCCAATAAAAAACAGAAAGAAGCACTTGAAGAAACTGCTCTCTGACATGTCGAATTATACACAGGGTTAAAGCTTACTCTCTACATTTCCCAGTTTGAAATTCGGTCTTTGAGGGTTCTGCGAGGGGATGGTAAGTAGCAGCCGGAGACCTGTGTCAAGCAAGGAAATGTCATCATCGCATACTTGAGAGAAGCTTTCTGTGCAATTCTTTAGTGATGTTTCTGTTCATCTCATAGAGTTAAATCATTCTTTCGATTGAGTAGTATGAAATCACTGTTTCCGTGGAATCTCAGAACACATTTGGAAATGCTCTTTAGAATATCCTGAAAAAGAAATAACCTCAGAGAGAAACCAGAAGGAAGCTTTCTGTGAAACTGCTCTGTGTCACATGAATTCCGCTCACACTTAAGCTTCTCTATTCATTGGGCAGTATCATAACATTGTTTTTGTTTGGACTGCAAGGGGATATTGAGGAGTCCTTTGAGGCTTATGGTGGGAAAGGAAACGTCTTCAGATAGAAACTGGAGAGATGCATTCTGAGGAGCTGCTTTGTGAAGTGAGCATTCCACTCACAGAATTCCACTCACAGAATGACGTGTGCATTCCATTCACAGAATGACGTGTGCATTCCACTCACCTTTCTTCTCCTAGAGGATTCCGGTATCCCTTTTGGAGAAAAAGCTACCAAGACACATTCGGGAGTGTAGGGATGGCTCTGGTGAAAAAGGGAATATCCTCAGACAAAAACTGGAAAGAAGATTTCTGTGAAACTGCTTTGTGTTAGATATATTTATTCATCTCTCATAATTACAACTTTTCTTATATTATGCAGTTTGAAAACTGCGTCATGCACGGTTCCGAGAAGGGACATTCGGGAGCACATTGAGGTCTGTGGTGAAAGAGGAGATATCTTCACATAAAAACCACAGAAAAGCTTTCTGAGAAACGACTTTGTGATGTATGCATTCCACTCAGGGAGTTATACCGCTTTTTCACAAGGCAGTGTTTGAACACTGTTCTTGAGAAACAGAAAAGTGATATTTCAGAGTACATTGAGGTCTCTGGCGAATAGTGAAATATACTGAAACAAAATCGAGGGAAAAGCATTCCAAG
>NW_022316945.1:0-1306 GCF_002776525.5 Piliocolobus tephrosceles
ATGGAAGACATTTTCTTGCTTAACGAAGGCCTCTGGTTGCCACTTACTATCCCTTCATAGAACCCTCAAAGACTGACTTTCAAACTGGGTAATTAAGAGTAAGCTTTAACCCTGTGTAAAATTGGACGTGTCAGAGAGCTGTTTTTTGGACTGCTTCTTTCTGTTTTTTACTGGACATTTCAATTGTGCCATAGTGTTCAATGTGCTCCGAATATCACTATTTTGGTGTTACAGGAAGAGTGTTCACAATGTGCCTTATGAAAAGAAAGTTATAACTCCCCGAGTGGAATGCACACGACACCAAGCAGTTTCTCACAAAGCTTCTCTCCCGTTTTGATCTAACTATATTTCCTATTTCACTGTAGGCCCGAATGTGATCCCAAATATCCCTTCACGGATCCATCCAAGAGGGAGTTTCCAAGCTGTGTAATGTAAAGAAAGGTTCATCTATGTGAGATGAAAAAGCATAGCAAAGGGCAGACTCACAGAAAGCTTCTTTCCAGTTTTTATCTGAAGATATTTCGATTTTAACCATAGTCCTCAAAGTGCTCCTGAAGGTCCCTTCGTGGGTCCGAATATGACAGTTTCCAAGCTGTGTAATGTAAATAAAGCATTATTTATGTGAGATGATTACACATATCACGGAGTAATTTCCTAGAAAGCTTTTTCCAGTTTTAGTCTGAGACTATTTCCCTTTTCGCCATTGGCATCAACATGCTCCCTAATATCAGTTGGTACCTGTTTCTGAAAAAGGGTTTCCCCGATGCTGCTGGAGAGATCAGCCCACGGGTCTGCAGGCCGACCCGCCCTCGAGATCATGGTGGGGCACGACTTCTGGGGAGGCTCACCCAAAAAACGTCCGGTGGGACTGAGGCTGGGATGCTTCGCTGCTTCCCCTGGACACCTCCTGTGCTTTCGACGTCCTGTTCAGCCTTTTGCCAGGGCTCATGGCATCCAGAGACAGTCCTGTCCACCCCATGGAGAGATCAGGCTGGAGCTGCGGAGCCCCTCCACCCAAGCACTGCCATGGAAGGCACCTGTTGGTCAGGCCTCAGGCCGTGGTTCCTATGAAAACCATGGGAACCTCTGTGACATGAGCACCTGCTCGCCACTCACGCATTACCGTTGGCTGGGCTGTGCCGCGCTCCACTGCCAGCAGTCAGGCTGCGTCCCCTTTAAGGGACAGCAGCCGCTGGGCGCCAGGGGCTCTCCGGCTGCATCCAGGGTCCTCTAGGGGGCCACGTGGGAGAGGCGGCAGTGGGCAGCGGGCGGAGTCCAATGATCCAACAGCCAGGAGTTCTGACTT
>NW_022316946.1:0-1306 GCF_002776525.5 Piliocolobus tephrosceles
AAGTCAGAACTCCTGGCTGTTGGATCATTGGACTCCGCCCGCTGCCCACTGCCGCCTCTCCCACGTGGCCCCCTAGAGGACCCTGGATGCAGCCGGAGAGCCCCTGGCGCCCAGCGGCTGCTGTCCCTTAAAGGGGACGCAGCCTGACTGCTGGCAGTGGAGCGCGGCACAGCCCAGCCAACGGTAATGCGTGAGTGGCGAGCAGGTGCTCATGTCACAGAGGTTCCCATGGTTTTCATAGGAACCACGGCCTGAGGCCTGACCAACAGGTGCCTTCCATGGCAGTGCTTGGGTGGAGGGGCTCCGCAGCTCCAGCCTGATCTCTCCATGGGGTGGACAGGACTGTCTCTGGATGCCATGAGCCCTGGCAAAAGGCTGAACAGGACGTCGAAAGCACAGGAGGTGTCCAGGGGAAGCAGCGAAGCATCCCAGCCTCAGTCCCACCGGACGTTTTTTGGGTGAGCCTCCCCAGAAGTCGTGCCCCACCATGATCTCGAGGGCGGGTCGGCCTGCAGACCCGTGGGCTGATCTCTCCAGCAGCATCGGGGAAACCCTTTTTCAGAAACAGGTACCAACTGATATTAGGGAGCATGTTGATGCCAATGGCGAAAAGGGAAATAGTCTCAGACTAAAACTGGAAAAAGCTTTCTAGGAAATTACTCCGTGATATGTGTAATCATCTCACATAAATAATGCTTTATTTACATTACACAGCTTGGAAACTGTCATATTCGGACCCACGAAGGGACCTTCAGGAGCACTTTGAGGACTATGGTTAAAATCGAAATATCTTCAGATAAAAACTGGAAAGAAGCTTTCTGTGAGTCTGCCCTTTGCTATGCTTTTTCATCTCACATAGATGAACCTTTCTTTACATTACACAGCTTGGAAACTCCCTCTTGGATGGATCCGTGAAGGGATATTTGGGATCACATTCGGGCCTACAGTGAAATAGGAAATATAGTTAGATCAAAACGGGAGAGAAGCTTTGTGAGAAACTGCTTGGTGTCGTGTGCATTCCACTCGGGGAGTTATAACTTTCTTTTCATAAGGCACATTGTGAACACTCTTCCTGTAACACCAAAATAGTGATATTCGGAGCACATTGAACACTATGGCACAATTGAAATGTCCAGTAAAAAACAGAAAGAAGCAGTCCAAAAAACAGCTCTCTGACACGTCCAATTTTACACAGGGTTAAAGCTTACTCTTAATTACCCAGTTTGAAAGTCAGTCTTTGAGGGTTCTATGAAGGGATAGTAAGTGGCAACCAGAGGCCTTCGTTAAGCAAGAAAATGTCTTCCAT
>NW_022316947.1:0-1307 GCF_002776525.5 Piliocolobus tephrosceles
ATGGAAGACATTTTCTTGCTTAACGAAGGCCTCTGGTTGCCACTTACTATCCCTTCATAGAACCCTCAAAGACTGACTTTCAAACTGGGTAATTAAGAGTAAGCTTTAACCCTGTGTAAAATTGGACGTGTCAGAGAGCTGTTTTTTGGACTGCTTCTTTCTGTTTTTTACTGGACATTTCAATTGTGCCATAGTGTTCAATGTGCTCCGAATATCACTATTTTGGTGTTACAGGAAGAGTGTTCACAATGTGCCTTATGAAAAGAAAGTTATAACTCCCCGAGTGGAATGCACACGACACCAAGCAGTTTCTCACAAAGCTTCTCTCCCGTTTTGATCTAACTATATTTCCTATTTCACTGTAGGCCCGAATGTGATCCAAAATATCCCTTCACGGATCCATCCAAGAGGGAGTTTCCAAGCTGTGTAATGTAAAGAAAGGTTCATCTATGTGAGATGAAAAAGCATAGCAAAGGGCAGACTCACAGAAAGCTTCTTTCCAGTTTTTATCTGAAGATATTTCGATTTTAACCATAGTCCTCAAAGTGCTCCTGAAGGTCCCTTCGTGGGTCCGAATATGACAGTTTCCAAGCTGTGTAATGTAAATAAAGCATTATTTATGTGAGATGATTACACATATCACGGAGTAATTTCCTAGAAAGCTTTTTCCAGTTTTAGTCTGAGACTATTTCCCTTTTCGCCATTGGCATCAACATGCTCCCTAATATCAGTTGGTACCTGTTTCTGAAAAAGGGTTTCCCCGATGCTGCTGGAGAGATCAGCCCGCGGGTCTGCAGGCCGTCCCACCCTCGAGATCATGGTGGGGCACGATTTCTGGGGAGGCTCACCCAAAAAACGTCCGGGTGGGACTGAGGCTGGGATGCTTCGCTGCTTCCCCTGGACACCTCCTGTGCTTTCGACGTCCTGTTCAGCCTTTTGCCAGGGCTCATGGCATCCAGAGACAGTCCTGTCCACCCCATGGAGAGGTCAGGCTGGAGCTGCAGAGCCCCTCCACCCAAGCACTGCCATGGAAGGCACCTGTTGGTCAGGCCTCAGGCCGTGGTTCCTATGAAAACCGTGGGAACCTCTGTGACATGAGCACCTGCTCGCCACTCATGCATTACCGTTGGCTGGGCCGTGCCGCGCTCCACTGCCAGCAGTCAGGCTGCGTCCCCTTTAAGGGACAGCAGCTGCTGGGCGCCAGGGGCTCTCCGGCTGCATCCGGGGTCCTCTAGGGGGCCACGTGGGAGAGGTGGCAGCGGGCAGCGGGCGGAGTCCAATGATCCAACAGCCAGGAGTTCTGACTT
>NW_022316948.1:0-1307 GCF_002776525.5 Piliocolobus tephrosceles
AAGTCAGAACTCCTGGCTGTTGGATCATTGGACTCCGCCCGCTGCCCGCTGCCACCTCTCCCACGTGGCCCCCTAGAGGACCCCGGATGCAGCCGGAGAGCCCCTGGCGCCCAGCAGCTGCTGTCCCTTAAAGGGGACGCAGCCTGACTGCTGGCAGTGGAGCGCGGCACGGCCCAGCCAACGGTAATGCATGAGTGGCGAGCAGGTGCTCATGTCACAGAGGTTCCCACGGTTTTCATAGGAACCACGGCCTGAGGCCTGACCAACAGGTGCCTTCCATGGCAGTGCTTGGGTGGAGGGGCTCTGCAGCTCCAGCCTGACCTCTCCATGGGGTGGACAGGACTGTCTCTGGATGCCATGAGCCCTGGCAAAAGGCTGAACAGGACGTCGAAAGCACAGGAGGTGTCCAGGGGAAGCAGCGAAGCATCCCAGCCTCAGTCCCACCCGGACGTTTTTTGGGTGAGCCTCCCCAGAAATCGTGCCCCACCATGATCTCGAGGGTGGGACGGCCTGCAGACCCGCGGGCTGATCTCTCCAGCAGCATCGGGGAAACCCTTTTTCAGAAACAGGTACCAACTGATATTAGGGAGCATGTTGATGCCAATGGCGAAAAGGGAAATAGTCTCAGACTAAAACTGGAAAAAGCTTTCTAGGAAATTACTCCGTGATATGTGTAATCATCTCACATAAATAATGCTTTATTTACATTACACAGCTTGGAAACTGTCATATTCGGACCCACGAAGGGACCTTCAGGAGCACTTTGAGGACTATGGTTAAAATCGAAATATCTTCAGATAAAAACTGGAAAGAAGCTTTCTGTGAGTCTGCCCTTTGCTATGCTTTTTCATCTCACATAGATGAACCTTTCTTTACATTACACAGCTTGGAAACTCCCTCTTGGATGGATCCGTGAAGGGATATTTTGGATCACATTCGGGCCTACAGTGAAATAGGAAATATAGTTAGATCAAAACGGGAGAGAAGCTTTGTGAGAAACTGCTTGGTGTCGTGTGCATTCCACTCGGGGAGTTATAACTTTCTTTTCATAAGGCACATTGTGAACACTCTTCCTGTAACACCAAAATAGTGATATTCGGAGCACATTGAACACTATGGCACAATTGAAATGTCCAGTAAAAAACAGAAAGAAGCAGTCCAAAAAACAGCTCTCTGACACGTCCAATTTTACACAGGGTTAAAGCTTACTCTTAATTACCCAGTTTGAAAGTCAGTCTTTGAGGGTTCTATGAAGGGATAGTAAGTGGCAACCAGAGGCCTTCGTTAAGCAAGAAAATGTCTTCCAT
>NW_022316949.1:0-2742 GCF_002776525.5 Piliocolobus tephrosceles
AATATATTATGTGCAGTACAATATGAATTAAAAGAGGAAGGAGAAATAGACATTGTCAATAAACAGCTAGGTATAATTCAGCATTTTACAGTCAGCTGAGGAAGACACTGTTAAGAAATAATTCAAAAACAGACAAGGAAAGACTCTATCCTTTCTTTTGCTAAGCCACATTCTAGGAAAAAAAAATGTAAAAGTGAATAGTCTTTGTAAGTGATGGGCCACCAAGGAGTTGGAGCCACTTAGTAAGAGGGGGTTCCTTTCCACTGATATAAACTGAGGACACAGTTCTCTGTTCAATACAGGGCTCATCAGCACATGAATTAGCTGGTTTTAAAGTTGTGTCTAGCAAATAAAGAAGAGAAAAGAAAGACAAGGGGATGAAGTTTCAGCAGGATTATCTCAATAGAAATACAGACAGATATGCTATATATTCACTGGAAACCTACCTTTTATTTTCATAACCCTTCCAGATCCATGAGAGAAGCAACACAATGGGTTCTAGAAAAAGCTGTCTTTCCCCAGCTTCCAAGTGAAACTGGTGGTTAGACTGACATGCTTTCAGACTCATAATTTTGATTTCCTAGAAGCCCATTTCAGCAGCTTATAACTGGGATATGAAGCATAGAAAAACATTCTGCCAGTTTATGGCACCTCTGAGGATTGTTAGAGAAAGTAACCAAAATGTTAAACAACAAGGAACTGCTACATATATTACAACAATATCTGAACATAAGCCTGTTGAAAGTGAAAATGAGGATTACAAGAAATCTTTAAGGAAACAGCGTAATGCTCAAACCATACCACTGAAATTAAAAATGATATGTACACAGCATATATCTACATGTTTTAAATGTAAAATATGCTTTTGAAATGCATATTGCAATGAAAACAGGTGGCACTAAACCTACACCTGGCTGTTAATCCAAATACAAAGTATACTAACAGTATTTGCTGGACAAATTAAATATTCAGACATTTCAGTACATTTAAGGATAAAATTGTTCAATCCCAAAACTATTACCAAATAGTACAGTGGTATTTTCTATGTGATGTTTAGGAACCTGTTAGCCAGATTTAGAAAACAAGCCTAACCTTATTAAAAGGTTTTCATTATATCAATGCTTCCTGCTTTTATCTTAATGTCACTTCAATTAATTATTTGAACATGCCCCTTTCAGTTGCCTCAAACTCACATTTTCTCAATCTTTTTACCACTTTTTTTTTTTTCCTGAGACAAGGTCTCATGCTCTCCCTTAGGCCAGAGTACAGTGGTGGCATATGAGCTACCTGCCGCCTTGACCCCAACTGGCCTCAGGTGATTGTCTGCCATCAGCCTCCAGACTAACTGGGAAAACAGGCACATACCACCACAGCCAGCTAATTTTTGTATTTCTTTGTACAGATGTGTTTCTTATTTCCCCCTGTTACCTAGGCGGGTCTCAAACTCCTGGGCTCAAGCATCTGTCTGCCTCAGCCCTCCAAACTGCTGCTATTACAGGCATGAGTCACTATGCCCGGCTCAATCTGTTCAACTTAGTCGCCAAATCTCTCGGTGCCTCAGAGTGCCTTTCCTTACGGATTATATCTTTCATCTTTTCCAGAATACAAAACTTCCTTTCTTATCAACTGGTGTTTCAAGAGGCATATCATAGTCCCTTGCACTTGTAAACACTTATCTTTGTAGCACACATACTTCAGGTAGATGTCTGTGGTCTACAGATCCTTGTTACAGTGTCTCTCTTTTCTAGGTAAGTGATGTGAGGTCAAACTGGTTTTAGCATTCCCCCGCAGATGCCTCCTGGAAATTTATACAGCAATCTCATTATGTCGTTTTTCTTCTCACCACTCTCATTATGTCGTTTTTCTTCTCGCCACTCTGTATTGTCCTTAACTTACTGCCAACCTCTGTGAAATCTTGTAGGTGTCTGCTGGTGCTATCTGGTCCAGTCCAAGGCAAGTACAACTTACTCTACCAGACACTCAGGGTCCCTTGAGCTGAATGTGCCATACTTTCAGATAAAGAGAATGTTGTCTTTATGATTTCATGTTAGAGATTTGGTAGTTTTCTTATGAAAATATATTGGATTCTACAAGAACTATGATACTTATATAATTTCTTATTCCAGATGCCACATACCTTCACTAGTGTGTGGTAAACAGTGCCAACTTCCTCTACAATGTCAGGTTTCAGTTAGAAAGCAAAACAAAAGAAGAATTCTATACTACCTGTTCTTCATTTTTGATTCTCAATATTGAATGCTAAAAATATGTACAATTTTACACTTAATTAGGAGTCATGTATTGAAGAACATGCCTGAGAGCTTCTATTTTGTATTGTTGGCCACCATGATAATACAGTTATTAAAATGAAGTTTTTTTCCAGCTGGGAAGGTAGAATCCAAAGTGCATGTGACATCTTAAATTTCGTAAGAACTTTCATGCCATTAAAGCGATATGATATAATGTGAATTTAGAACTGAAAAATAGGGATAGATGAGGTAAATGAAATCCACCATAATTAAATGAGGCTTGTTCCGGAATCCCAGAGATGGATAGAAGCCAGCTGGGGAATATCCTTGGAGTTGTTCATCCTTCAATTCAGCATAGACTATTATGACCTCTGGCATTCCTATGATATTCAGTTGTCTATGTCACCCACCAAGAATTGCTGCTGCTTAAGATCTTAAACATAGGTCGGGCACGGTGGCTCAAGCCTGTAATCCCAGCACTTTGGGAGGCCGA
>NW_022316949.1:2842-3712 GCF_002776525.5 Piliocolobus tephrosceles
GAGGTGGTGGGCGCCTGTAGTCCCAGCTACTCCGGAGGCTAAGGCAGGAGAATGGCGTAAACTCGGGAGGCAGAGCTTGCAGTGAGCTGAGCAACGGCCACTGCACTCCAGCCTGAGTGAAAGAGCAAGACTCCGTCTCAAAAAAAAAAAAAAGATCTTAAACATATAGTTTACCTGTTGCACGTTGCTGCCTTGAAATGCCACCCATGGAAGTCCAGGCAGTTTTAATGAAGCATGTTTTTCATCAGGACCTACTGGGTTAGAACAACAACAAAAAAGACCCTCAGTTACCTTCAGCAGCACTTCCTGGTTGGGTTGTGCATGCATTCTTCCCTCCCTAGTGACACCTTGGCAATGGACAGGAAGCTCAAAAGCCATACCAGAAGTGATGACATTTACCTCTCTCATCAAGAATGGTTCAAAAACCAAGTTTGGCTCAAGAACATGCTGCCATTCAGAGTAAACGGAACTTTAGAGTTTTCACCAGAGAAGAGCCCAGCAATTCCAATTTATGTTTATCATAAATTGAGGGCTTGTTTGCTTTGTTTCTCTGAATGCCCCAGCTGGGCTTTGATGCCCTTTAAGGAGTTAATAGTGTAAGTTAATTATAATCTATAATGCTCACTATGTGATACTTTTCAGCTTTGTAGGTCTTGTCACCAAAATATGATAGGATAATCTGCCAAGTGTTGCTGTGACATTATTTTCTCATAGGTTGAGAGCACTACTCATTGAAAACTGTTTTGAGTACTTGTAGCAGTATTGCTTTCTCGGAGGCAGTTACTTATGTACAATTTCTGTGCATTCCACTGGCCTTGTGGTGGACAAAGGAGCACACTTAAAAATACACTGCTGCATAATTTGATTTCA
>NW_022316950.1:0-870 GCF_002776525.5 Piliocolobus tephrosceles
TGAAATCAAATTATGCAGCAGTGTATTTTTAAGTGTGCTCCTTTGTCCACCACAAGGCCAGTGGAATGCACAGAAATTGTACATAAGTAACTGCCTCCGAGAAAGCAATACTGCTACAAGTACTCAAAACAGTTTTCAATGAGTAGTGCTCTCAACCTATGAGAAAATAATGTCACAGCAACACTTGGCAGATTATCCTATCATATTTTGGTGACAAGACCTACAAAGCTGAAAAGTATCACATAGTGAGCATTATAGATTATAATTAACTTACACTATTAACTCCTTAAAGGGCATCAAAGCCCAGCTGGGGCATTCAGAGAAACAAAGCAAACAAGCCCTCAATTTATGATAAACATAAATTGGAATTGCTGGGCTCTTCTCTGGTGAAAACTCTAAAGTTCCGTTTACTCTGAATGGCAGCATGTTCTTGAGCCAAACTTGGTTTTTGAACCATTCTTGATGAGAGAGGTAAATGTCATCACTTCTGGTATGGCTTTTGAGCTTCCTGTCCATTGCCAAGGTGTCACTAGGGAGGGAAGAATGCATGCACAACCCAACCAGGAAGTGCTGCTGAAGGTAACTGAGGGTCTTTTTTGTTGTTGTTCTAACCCAGTAGGTCCTGATGAAAAACATGCTTCATTAAAACTGCCTGGACTTCCATGGGTGGCATTTCAAGGCAGCAACGTGCAACAGGTAAACTATATGTTTAAGATCTTTTTTTTTTTTTTGAGACGGAGTCTTGCTCTTTCACTCAGGCTGGAGTGCAGTGGCCGTTGCTCAGCTCACTGCAAGCTCTGCCTCCCGAGTTTACGCCATTCTCCTGCCTTAGCCTCCGGAGTAGCTGGGACTACAGGCGCCCACCACCTC
>NW_022316950.1:970-3712 GCF_002776525.5 Piliocolobus tephrosceles
TCGGCCTCCCAAAGTGCTGGGATTACAGGCTTGAGCCACCGTGCCCGACCTATGTTTAAGATCTTAAGCAGCAGCAATTCTTGGTGGGTGACATAGACAACTGAATATCATAGGAATGCCAGAGGTCATAATAGTCTATGCTGAATTGAAGGATGAACAACTCCAAGGATATTCCCCAGCTGGCTTCTATCCATCTCTGGGATTCCGGAACAAGCCTCATTTAATTATGGTGGATTTCATTTACCTCATCTATCCCTATTTTTCAGTTCTAAATTCACATTATATCATATCGCTTTAATGGCATGAAAGTTCTTACGAAATTTAAGATGTCACATGCACTTTGGATTCTACCTTCCCAGCTGGAAAAAAACTTCATTTTAATAACTGTATTATCATGGTGGCCAACAATACAAAATAGAAGCTCTCAGGCATGTTCTTCAATACATGACTCCTAATTAAGTGTAAAATTGTACATATTTTTAGCATTCAATATTGAGAATCAAAAATGAAGAACAGGTAGTATAGAATTCTTCTTTTGTTTTGCTTTCTAACTGAAACCTGACATTGTAGAGGAAGTTGGCACTGTTTACCACACACTAGTGAAGGTATGTGGCATCTGGAATAAGAAATTATATAAGTATCATAGTTCTTGTAGAATCCAATATATTTTCATAAGAAAACTACCAAATCTCTAACATGAAATCATAAAGACAACATTCTCTTTATCTGAAAGTATGGCACATTCAGCTCAAGGGACCCTGAGTGTCTGGTAGAGTAAGTTGTACTTGCCTTGGACTGGACCAGATAGCACCAGCAGACACCTACAAGATTTCACAGAGGTTGGCAGTAAGTTAAGGACAATACAGAGTGGCGAGAAGAAAAACGACATAATGAGAGTGGTGAGAAGAAAAACGACATAATGAGATTGCTGTATAAATTTCCAGGAGGCATCTGCGGGGGAATGCTAAAACCAGTTTGACCTCACATCACTTACCTAGAAAAGAGAGACACTGTAACAAGGATCTGTAGACCACAGACATCTACCTGAAGTATGTGTGCTACAAAGATAAGTGTTTACAAGTGCAAGGGACTATGATATGCCTCTTGAAACACCAGTTGATAAGAAAGGAAGTTTTGTATTCTGGAAAAGATGAAAGATATAATCCGTAAGGAAAGGCACTCTGAGGCACCGAGAGATTTGGCGACTAAGTTGAACAGATTGAGCCGGGCATAGTGACTCATGCCTGTAATAGCAGCAGTTTGGAGGGCTGAGGCAGACAGATGCTTGAGCCCAGGAGTTTGAGACCCGCCTAGGTAACAGGGGGAAATAAGAAACACATCTGTACAAAGAAATACAAAAATTAGCTGGCTGTGGTGGTATGTGCCTGTTTTCCCAGTTAGTCTGGAGGCTGATGGCAGACAATCACCTGAGGCCAGTTGGGGTCAAGGCGGCAGGTAGCTCATATGCCACCACTGTACTCTGGCCTAAGGGAGAGCATGAGACCTTGTCTCAGGAAAAAAAAAAAAGTGGTAAAAAGATTGAGAAAATGTGAGTTTGAGGCAACTGAAAGGGGCATGTTCAAATAATTAATTGAAGTGACATTAAGATAAAAGCAGGAAGCATTGATATAATGAAAACCTTTTAATAAGGTTAGGCTTGTTTTCTAAATCTGGCTAACAGGTTCCTAAACATCACATAGAAAATACCACTGTACTATTTGGTAATAGTTTTGGGATTGAACAATTTTATCCTTAAATGTACTGAAATGTCTGAATATTTAATTTGTCCAGCAAATACTGTTAGTATACTTTGTATTTGGATTAACAGCCAGGTGTAGGTTTAGTGCCACCTGTTTTCATTGCAATATGCATTTCAAAAGCATATTTTACATTTAAAACATGTAGATATATGCTGTGTACATATCATTTTTAATTTCAGTGGTATGGTTTGAGCATTACGCTGTTTCCTTAAAGATTTCTTGTAATCCTCATTTTCACTTTCAACAGGCTTATGTTCAGATATTGTTGTAATATATGTAGCAGTTCCTTGTTGTTTAACATTTTGGTTACTTTCTCTAACAATCCTCAGAGGTGCCATAAACTGGCAGAATGTTTTTCTATGCTTCATATCCCAGTTATAAGCTGCTGAAATGGGCTTCTAGGAAATCAAAATTATGAGTCTGAAAGCATGTCAGTCTAACCACCAGTTTCACTTGGAAGCTGGGGAAAGACAGCTTTTTCTAGAACCCATTGTGTTGCTTCTCTCATGGATCTGGAAGGGTTATGAAAATAAAAGGTAGGTTTCCAGTGAATATATAGCATATCTGTCTGTATTTCTATTGAGATAATCCTGCTGAAACTTCATCCCCTTGTCTTTCTTTTCTCTTCTTTATTTGCTAGACACAACTTTAAAACCAGCTAATTCATGTGCTGATGAGCCCTGTATTGAACAGAGAACTGTGTCCTCAGTTTATATCAGTGGAAAGGAACCCCCTCTTACTAAGTGGCTCCAACTCCTTGGTGGCCCATCACTTACAAAGACTATTCACTTTTACATTTTTTTTTCCTAGAATGTGGCTTAGCAAAAGAAAGGATAGAGTCTTTCCTTGTCTGTTTTTGAATTATTTCTTAACAGTGTCTTCCTCAGCTGACTGTAAAATGCTGAATTATACCTAGCTGTTTATTGACAATGTCTATTTCTCCTTCCTCTTTTAATTCATATTGTACTGCACATAATATATT
>NW_022316951.1:0-1407 GCF_002776525.5 Piliocolobus tephrosceles
AAATTTAGTACCCACTTGTTATATAACAAATATATTATGTGCAGTACGATATGAATTAAAAGAGGAAGGAGAAATAGACATTGCCAATAAACACTTAGGTATAATTCAGCATTTTACAGTCAGCTGAGGAAGACACTCTTAAGAAATAATTCAAACACAGACAAGGAAAGACTCTATCCTTTCTTTTGCTAAGCCACTTTCTAGGAAAAAAACAAAATGAATAAAAGTGATTAGTCGTAGCCACATCTTTGTAAGTGATGGGCCACCAAGGAGTTAGAGCCACTTAGTAAGAGGGAGTTCCTTTCCACTGATATAAACTGAGGATACAGTTCTCCGTTCAATACAGGGCTCATCAACACATGACTTAGCTGGTTTTGAAGTTGTGTCTATCCAATAAAGAAGAGAAAAGAAAGACAGACAAGGGAATGAAGTTTCAGCAGGATTATCTCAATAGAAATACAGACAGACATGCTGCATTCACTGGAAACCTGACTTTTATTTTCATAACCCTTCCAGATCCATGAGAGAAGCAACACAATGGGTTCTAGAAAAAGTTGTCTTTCCCCAGCTTCCAAGTGAAACTGGTGGTTAGACTGACCCGCTTTCAGACTCATAATTTTGATTTCCTAGAAGCCCATTTCAGCAGCTTATAACCGGGACATGAAGCATAGAAAAACATTCTGCCAGTTTATCGCACCTCTGAGGATTGTTAGAGAAAGTAACCAAAATGTTAAACAACAAGGAACTGCTACATATATTACAACAGTATCCGAACATAAGCCTGTTGAAAGTGAAAATGAGGATTACAAGGAATCTTTAAGGAAACAGGGTAATGCTCAAACCATATCACTGAAATTAAAAATGATATGTACACAGTATATATCTACATGTTTTAAATGTAAAATATGCTTTTGAAATGCATATTGCAATGAAAACAGCTGGCACTAAACCTACACCTGGCTGTTAATCCAAATACAAAGTATACTAACAGATATTTGCTGGCCAAATTAAATATTCAGACATTTCAATACATTTAAGGATAAAATTGTTCAATCTCAAAACTATTACCAAATAGTACAGTGGTATTTTCTATGTGATGTTTAGGAACCTGTTAGCCAGATTTAGAAAACAAGCCTAACCTTATTAAAAGGTTTTCATTATATCAATGCTTCCTGCTTTTATCTTAATGTCACTTCAATTAATTATTTGAACATGCCCCTTTCAGTTGCCTCAAACTCACATTTTCTCAATCTTTTTACCACTTTTTTTTTTTTTTTTTTTTCCTGAGACAAGGTCTCATGCTCTCCCTTAGGCCAGAGTACAGTGGTGGCATATGAGCTACCTGCCGCCTTGACCCCAACTGGCCTCAGGTGATTGTCTGCCATCAGCCTCCAGACTAACTGGGAA
>NW_022316951.1:1507-3978 GCF_002776525.5 Piliocolobus tephrosceles
GACAAGGTCTCATGCTCTCCCTTAGGCCAGAGTACAGTGGTGGCACATGAGCTACCTGCCGCCTTGACCCCAACTGGCCACAGGTGATTGTCTGCCATCAGCCTCCAGACTAGCTGGGAATACAGGCACATACCACCACAGCCAGCTAATTTTTGTATTTCTTTGTACAGATGTGTTTCTTATTTCCCCCTGTTACCTAGGCTGGTCTCAAACTCCTGGGCTCAAGCAGCTGTCTGCCTCAGCCCTCCAAACCGCTGCTATTACAGGCATGAGTCACTATGCCCGGCTCAATCTGTTCAACTTAGTCGCCAAATTTCTCGGTGCCTCAGAATGCCTTTCCTTACGGATTATATCTTTCATCTTTTCCAGAATACAAAACTTCCTTTCTTATCAACTGGTGTTTCAAGAGGCATATCATAGTCCCTTGCACTTGTAAAAACTTATATTTATAGCACACATACTTCAGGTAGAAGTCTGTGGTCTACAGATCCTTGTTACAGTGTCTCTCTTTTCTAGGTAAGTGATGTGAGGTCAAACTGGTTTTAGCATTCCCCCACAGATGCCTCCTGGAAATTTCTACGGCAATCTCATTATGTCGTTTTTCTTCTCGCCACTCTGTATTGTCCTTAACTTACTGCCAACTTCTGTGAAATCTTGTAGGTGTCTGCTGGTGCTATCTGGTCCAGTCCAAGGCAAGTACAACTTACTCTACCCGACACTCAGGGTCCCTTGAGCTGAATGTGCCATACTTTCAGATAAAGAGAACGTTGTCTTTATGATTTCATGTTAGAGATTTGGTAGTTTTCTTATGAGAATATATTGGATTCTACAAGAACTATGATACTTATATAATTTCTTTATTCCAGATGCCACATATCTTCACTAGTGTGTGGTAAACAGTGCCAAGCTTACTGACATCTTCCTCTACAATGTCAGGTTTCAGTTAGAAAGCAAAACAAAAGAAGAATTCTATACTTCCTGTTCTTCATTTTTGATTCTCAATATTGAATGCTAAAAATATGTACCATTTTACACTTAATTAGGAGTCATGTATTGAAGAACATGCCTGAGAGGTTCTATTTTGTATTGTTGGCCACCATGATAATAGAGTTATTAAAATGAAGTTTTTTTCCAGCTGGGAAGGTAGAATCCAAAGTGCATGTGACACCTTAAATTTCGTAAGAACTTTCATGCCATTAAAGCGATATGATATAATGTGATTTTAGAACTGAAAAATAGGGATAGATGAGGTAAATGAAATCCACCATAATTAAATGAGGCTTGTTCCGGAATCCCAGAGATGGATAGAAGCCAGCTGGGGAATATCCTTGGAGTTGTTCATCCTTCAATTCAGCATAGACTATTATGACCTCTGGCATTCCTATGATATTCAGTTGTCTATGTCACCCACCAAGAATTGCTGCTGCTTAAGATCTTAAACATAGGCCAGGCGCGGTGGCTCAAGCCTGTAATCCCAGCACTTTGGGAGGCCGAGACGGGTGGATCACGAGGTCAGGAGATCGAGACCATCCTGGCTAAAACGGTGAAACCCCGTCTCTACTAAAAATAAAAAAAAATTTTAAAAAAATAGCTGGACGAGGTGGCAGGCACCTGTAGTCCCAGCTACTCGGGAGGCTGAGGCAGGAGAATGGCGTAAACCCGGGAGGCGGAGCTTGCGGTGAGCTGAGGACCGGCCACTGCACTCCAGCCCGGGCGACAGAGAGAGACTCCGTCTCAAAAAAAAAAAAAAAAGATCTTAAACATATAGTTTACCTGTAGCACGTTGCTGCCTTGAATGCCACCCATGGAAGTCCAGGCAGTTTTAATGAATCATGTTTTTCATCAGGACCTACTGGGTTAGAACAACAACAACAAAAAAGACCCTCAGTTACCTTCAGCAGCACTTCCTGGTTGGGTTGTGCATGCATTCTTCCCTCCCTAGTGACACCTTGGCAATGGACAGGAAGCTCAAAAGCCATACCAGAGGTGATGACACCTGCCTCTCTCATCAAGAATGGTTCAAAAACCAAGTTTGGCTCGAGAACATGCTGCCATTCAGAGTAAATGGAACCTTAGGGTTTTCACCAGAGAAGAGCCCAGTAATTCCAATTTATGTTTATCATAAATTGAGGGCTTGTTTGCTTTGTTTCTCTCAATGCCCCATCTGGGCTTTGATGCCCTTTAAGGAGTTAATAGTTTAAGTTAATTGTAATCTATAATGTTCACTGTATGATACTTTTCAGCTTTGCAGGTCTTGTCACCAAAATATGATAGGATAATCTGCCAAGTGTTGCTGTGACATTATTTTCTCATAGGTTGAGAGCACTACGTGTTGAAAATTGTTTTGAGTACTTGTAGCAGTATTGCTTTCTGGGAGGCAGTTACTTATATACAATTTCTGTGCATTCCACTGGCCTTGTGGTAGACAAAGGAGCACACTTAAAAATACACTGCTGCATAATTTGATTTCA
>NW_022316952.1:0-2471 GCF_002776525.5 Piliocolobus tephrosceles
TGAAATCAAATTATGCAGCAGTGTATTTTTAAGTGTGCTCCTTTGTCTACCACAAGGCCAGTGGAATGCACAGAAATTGTATATAAGTAACTGCCTCCCAGAAAGCAATACTGCTACAAGTACTCAAAACAATTTTCAACACGTAGTGCTCTCAACCTATGAGAAAATAATGTCACAGCAACACTTGGCAGATTATCCTATCATATTTTGGTGACAAGACCTGCAAAGCTGAAAAGTATCATACAGTGAACATTATAGATTACAATTAACTTAAACTATTAACTCCTTAAAGGGCATCAAAGCCCAGATGGGGCATTGAGAGAAACAAAGCAAACAAGCCCTCAATTTATGATAAACATAAATTGGAATTACTGGGCTCTTCTCTGGTGAAAACCCTAAGGTTCCATTTACTCTGAATGGCAGCATGTTCTCGAGCCAAACTTGGTTTTTGAACCATTCTTGATGAGAGAGGCAGGTGTCATCACCTCTGGTATGGCTTTTGAGCTTCCTGTCCATTGCCAAGGTGTCACTAGGGAGGGAAGAATGCATGCACAACCCAACCAGGAAGTGCTGCTGAAGGTAACTGAGGGTCTTTTTTGTTGTTGTTGTTCTAACCCAGTAGGTCCTGATGAAAAACATGATTCATTAAAACTGCCTGGACTTCCATGGGTGGCATTCAAGGCAGCAACGTGCTACAGGTAAACTATATGTTTAAGATCTTTTTTTTTTTTTTTTGAGACGGAGTCTCTCTCTGTCGCCCGGGCTGGAGTGCAGTGGCCGGTCCTCAGCTCACCGCAAGCTCCGCCTCCCGGGTTTACGCCATTCTCCTGCCTCAGCCTCCCGAGTAGCTGGGACTACAGGTGCCTGCCACCTCGTCCAGCTATTTTTTTAAAATTTTTTTTTATTTTTAGTAGAGACGGGGTTTCACCGTTTTAGCCAGGATGGTCTCGATCTCCTGACCTCGTGATCCACCCGTCTCGGCCTCCCAAAGTGCTGGGATTACAGGCTTGAGCCACCGCGCCTGGCCTATGTTTAAGATCTTAAGCAGCAGCAATTCTTGGTGGGTGACATAGACAACTGAATATCATAGGAATGCCAGAGGTCATAATAGTCTATGCTGAATTGAAGGATGAACAACTCCAAGGATATTCCCCAGCTGGCTTCTATCCATCTCTGGGATTCCGGAACAAGCCTCATTTAATTATGGTGGATTTCATTTACCTCATCTATCCCTATTTTTCAGTTCTAAAATCACATTATATCATATCGCTTTAATGGCATGAAAGTTCTTACGAAATTTAAGGTGTCACATGCACTTTGGATTCTACCTTCCCAGCTGGAAAAAAACTTCATTTTAATAACTCTATTATCATGGTGGCCAACAATACAAAATAGAACCTCTCAGGCATGTTCTTCAATACATGACTCCTAATTAAGTGTAAAATGGTACATATTTTTAGCATTCAATATTGAGAATCAAAAATGAAGAACAGGAAGTATAGAATTCTTCTTTTGTTTTGCTTTCTAACTGAAACCTGACATTGTAGAGGAAGATGTCAGTAAGCTTGGCACTGTTTACCACACACTAGTGAAGATATGTGGCATCTGGAATAAAGAAATTATATAAGTATCATAGTTCTTGTAGAATCCAATATATTCTCATAAGAAAACTACCAAATCTCTAACATGAAATCATAAAGACAACGTTCTCTTTATCTGAAAGTATGGCACATTCAGCTCAAGGGACCCTGAGTGTCGGGTAGAGTAAGTTGTACTTGCCTTGGACTGGACCAGATAGCACCAGCAGACACCTACAAGATTTCACAGAAGTTGGCAGTAAGTTAAGGACAATACAGAGTGGCGAGAAGAAAAACGACATAATGAGATTGCCGTAGAAATTTCCAGGAGGCATCTGTGGGGGAATGCTAAAACCAGTTTGACCTCACATCACTTACCTAGAAAAGAGAGACACTGTAACAAGGATCTGTAGACCACAGACTTCTACCTGAAGTATGTGTGCTATAAATATAAGTTTTTACAAGTGCAAGGGACTATGATATGCCTCTTGAAACACCAGTTGATAAGAAAGGAAGTTTTGTATTCTGGAAAAGATGAAAGATATAATCCGTAAGGAAAGGCATTCTGAGGCACCGAGAAATTTGGCGACTAAGTTGAACAGATTGAGCCGGGCATAGTGACTCATGCCTGTAATAGCAGCGGTTTGGAGGGCTGAGGCAGACAGCTGCTTGAGCCCAGGAGTTTGAGACCAGCCTAGGTAACAGGGGGAAATAAGAAACACATCTGTACAAAGAAATACAAAAATTAGCTGGCTGTGGTGGTATGTGCCTGTATTCCCAGCTAGTCTGGAGGCTGATGGCAGACAATCACCTGTGGCCAGTTGGGGTCAAGGCGGCAGGTAGCTCATGTGCCACCACTGTACTCTGGCCTAAGGGAGAGCATGAGACCTTGTC
>NW_022316952.1:2571-3978 GCF_002776525.5 Piliocolobus tephrosceles
TTCCCAGTTAGTCTGGAGGCTGATGGCAGACAATCACCTGAGGCCAGTTGGGGTCAAGGCGGCAGGTAGCTCATATGCCACCACTGTACTCTGGCCTAAGGGAGAGCATGAGACCTTGTCTCAGGAAAAAAAAAAAAAAAAAAAAGTGGTAAAAAGATTGAGAAAATGTGAGTTTGAGGCAACTGAAAGGGGCATGTTCAAATAATTAATTGAAGTGACATTAAGATAAAAGCAGGAAGCATTGATATAATGAAAACCTTTTAATAAGGTTAGGCTTGTTTTCTAAATCTGGCTAACAGGTTCCTAAACATCACATAGAAAATACCACTGTACTATTTGGTAATAGTTTTGAGATTGAACAATTTTATCCTTAAATGTATTGAAATGTCTGAATATTTAATTTGGCCAGCAAATATCTGTTAGTATACTTTGTATTTGGATTAACAGCCAGGTGTAGGTTTAGTGCCAGCTGTTTTCATTGCAATATGCATTTCAAAAGCATATTTTACATTTAAAACATGTAGATATATACTGTGTACATATCATTTTTAATTTCAGTGATATGGTTTGAGCATTACCCTGTTTCCTTAAAGATTCCTTGTAATCCTCATTTTCACTTTCAACAGGCTTATGTTCGGATACTGTTGTAATATATGTAGCAGTTCCTTGTTGTTTAACATTTTGGTTACTTTCTCTAACAATCCTCAGAGGTGCGATAAACTGGCAGAATGTTTTTCTATGCTTCATGTCCCGGTTATAAGCTGCTGAAATGGGCTTCTAGGAAATCAAAATTATGAGTCTGAAAGCGGGTCAGTCTAACCACCAGTTTCACTTGGAAGCTGGGGAAAGACAACTTTTTCTAGAACCCATTGTGTTGCTTCTCTCATGGATCTGGAAGGGTTATGAAAATAAAAGTCAGGTTTCCAGTGAATGCAGCATGTCTGTCTGTATTTCTATTGAGATAATCCTGCTGAAACTTCATTCCCTTGTCTGTCTTTCTTTTCTCTTCTTTATTGGATAGACACAACTTCAAAACCAGCTAAGTCATGTGTTGATGAGCCCTGTATTGAACGGAGAACTGTATCCTCAGTTTATATCAGTGGAAAGGAACTCCCTCTTACTAAGTGGCTCTAACTCCTTGGTGGCCCATCACTTACAAAGATGTGGCTACGACTAATCACTTTTATTCATTTTGTTTTTTTCCTAGAAAGTGGCTTAGCAAAAGAAAGGATAGAGTCTTTCCTTGTCTGTGTTTGAATTATTTCTTAAGAGTGTCTTCCTCAGCTGACTGTAAAATGCTGAATTATACCTAAGTGTTTATTGGCAATGTCTATTTCTCCTTCCTCTTTTAATTCATATCGTACTGCACATAATATATTTGTTATATAACAAGTGGGTACTAAATTT
>NW_022316953.1:0-1458 GCF_002776525.5 Piliocolobus tephrosceles
TGGAAGATACCACAAAGCTTGTCACCATTTCCCACATACTAGTGAAGCGGCATGGCATCCCTAATAAACAAATAATAAAGCTGCGATAGTTCTTGTAGAATCCTATGTATTTCCATAAGAAAACCAGAAGACTTCTAACATAAAATCACAGACAACATTCTCATGATCTGAAAGTATGGCACATTCAGCTCAAGGGACCCTGAGTGTCTGCTGGTGTAAGCGAGACTTCACTTGGACTGGAGCAGTTAGCACCAGCACTGACACAAGAGTTAACAGAGGTAGACGGTAAGTTAAGGACCACACAAATTGGTGAGAAGACCAAGGAATTAATTAGCTTGCCTCAGAAATTTCCATCTGACATCCATTAGGGGAAGCTAAAACCAACTCTCCCTCATGTCACTTACCTAGAAAAGAGAGGCAGTGTAGCACTTTGCGCTCTATTTGTCTTCTTTCTACCTGAACTATGTGTGCTATATATGTATGTCCTTGCAAATAAAAGAGACCATTATATGCCACATGATACACCAATTTATAAAAAAGGAAGTTTTGTCTTCTATAAAGGATGGAAGCAATAATCCATAAAGGAAGAAACTGACCTCTTCTATAAAGGATGGAAGAAATAATCCATAAAGGAAGAAATTACAGGCCTGAGCTACATGCCAGACCCACTGTGTGTATTTCTGACCCAAGGGATTTGAAATCCAATGAAGCTAGGTTCTATCTAGCTCTTACTTCCTTGCAATGTGACCAGAACTACCATGCGAGGTGGGGGACTATAGCCTTGTCAACGTTCCCACTGCCATCTAAGCTACTCTCACGCTTCAATGACAGAGTTAAGGTTTTATCTGCAACCAGGGTATCCCACAGAGCCAATAATATTCACCATCTGGTCTTTCAAAGAAAACCTTTGCCCCTGCTTTAGAAAACAGATGAAAAACAGATTGATATAGAAAAATGGGATAATAAAGACAAGCAGGAATGACATGACTTAACAGCCATGAAAAACTAGAAGAACTAGTAATAATTCTCCAGAGAATGTAATGGGAGAAAGGATGGAGAGTTAAAAACTGAAGAAAGTAAACAATCATATTATGAATTATTGCTGGGCTAAATTTTAGAGCTGAAGTTTGCCAGAGGAAGTGCTTGTTACTTTCTTCAGCACAAACATTGAAGCAGCAGTGCCAAAAAAAATGGAGGGGAAAGTGTGTGTTTGTGTGTGTTTGGGTGTGTGTGGTTTGTATGTGTGTGTGGGTGTGAGTGTGGGTGTGTCAGTGTGTAAGGGAGATAACATGCATCCACACACTCATCCCCATATAAGAAGTCACAAATGGGTGAGCAACATGGTGCTAAGTCAGCAGGAGGACGGACAGAAGGGAATTCAAAGAACAATTGCACTGGGGTACTGTTTCCAACTACACAGATGGGCAGAAGACAGAGTTTCCTTCATACACATTCCCT
>NW_022316955.1:0-1457 GCF_002776525.5 Piliocolobus tephrosceles
AGGGAATGTGTATGAAGGAAACTCTGTCTTCTGCCCATCTGTGTAGTTGGAAACAGTACCCCAGTGCAATTGTTCTTTGAATTCCCTTCTGTCCGTCCTCCTGCTGACTTAGCACCATGTTGCTCACCCATTTGTGACTTCTTATATGGGGATGAGTGTGTGGATGCATGTTATCTCCCTTACACACTGACACACCCACACTCACACCCACACACACATACAAACCACACACACCCAAACACACACAAACACACACTTGCCCCTCCATTTTTTTGGCACTGCTGCTTCAATGTTTGTGCTGAAGAAAGTAACAAGCACTTCCTCTGGCAAACTTCAGCTCTAAAATTTAGCCCAGCAATAATTCATAATATGATTGTTTACTTTCTTCAGTTTTTAACTCTCCATCCTTTCTCCCATTACATTCTCTGGAGAATTATTACTAGTTCTTCTAGTTTTTCATGGCTGTTAAGTCATGTCATTCCTGCTTGTCTTTATTATCCCATTTTTCTATATCAATCTGTTTTTCATCTGTTTTCTAAAGCAGGGGCAAAGGTTTTCTTTGAAAGACCAGATGGTGAATATTATTGGCTCTGTGGGATACCCTGGTTGCAGATAAAACCTTAACTCTGTCATTGAAGCGTGAGAGTAGCTTAGATGGCAGTGGGAACGTTGACAAGGCTATAGTCCCCCACCTCGCATGGTAGTTCTGGTCACATTGCAAGGAAGTAAGAGCTAGATAGAACCTAGCTTCATTGGATTTCAAATCCCTTGGGTCAGAAATACACACAGTGGGTCTGGCATGTAGCTCAGGCCTGTAATTTCTTCCTTTATGGATTATTTCTTCCATCCTTTATAGAAGAGGTCAGTTTCTTCCTTTATGGATTATTGCTTCCATCCTTTATAGAAGACAAAACTTCCTTTTTTATAAATTGGTGTATCATGTGGCATATAATGGTCTCTTTTATTTGCAAGGACATACATATATAGCACACATAGTTCAGGTAGAAAGAAGACAAATAGAGCGCAAAGTGCTACACTGCCTCTCTTTTCTAGGTAAGTGACATGAGGGAGAGTTGGTTTTAGCTTCCCCTAATGGATGTCAGATGGAAATTTCTGAGGCAAGCTAATTAATTCCTTGGTCTTCTCACCAATTTGTGTGGTCCTTAACTTACCGTCTACCTCTGTTAACTCTTGTGTCAGTGCTGGTGCTAACTGCTCCAGTCCAAGTGAAGTCTCGCTTACACCAGCAGACACTCAGGGTCCCTTGAGCTGAATGTGCCATACTTTCAGATCATGAGAATGTTGTCTGTGATTTTATGTTAGAAGTCTTCTGGTTTTCTTATGGAAATACATAGGATTCTACAAGAACTATCGCAGCTTTATTATTTGTTTATTAGGGATGCCATGCCGCTTCACTAGTATGTGGGAAATGGTGACAAGCTTTGTGGTATCTTCCA
>NW_022316956.1:0-1393 GCF_002776525.5 Piliocolobus tephrosceles
GAAGGAAGGAAGGAAGGAAGGAAGGAAGGAAGGAAGGAAGGAAGGAAAAGAAAGAAAGAAAGAGAAAGAAAGAAAGAAAGGAGATAAAAGAAAAACAAAAACTTCAGCAGATTCGCAAAAGAAATAAACCTATGAGAAACTGGGGAATAATATAAGCGATTCCACAGCTTCTAGCACAGATAAATAAAATATAACAATATAGGTGAATGATGGATGGGTGGGAACATGGATGGTTATACTCATTGGTAACACCACTGTGTATATCTTTTTGTTTGTTTGTTTTGTTTTGTTTTGAGACGTTGAGAGTCTTGCTCAGTCACCCAGGCTGGAGTGTGGTGGTGGGATCTTGGCTCATTGCAAGCTCCACCTCCCGGGTTCATGACATTCTCCTGCCTCAGCCTCACTAGCAGCTAGGACCGCAGGCACCCTCCATCATACCTGGTTAATGTTTTGCACTTTTAGTAGAGACGGGGTTTCACTGTGTGAGCCAGGATGGTCTCGATCAACTGACCTCATGATCCACCCACCTCTGCCTCCCAAAGTGCTGGGGTTACAGGCCTGAGCTACATGCCAGACCCACTGTGTGTATTTCTGACCCAAGGGATTTGAAATCCAACAAAGCTAGGTTCTATCTAGCTCTTACTTCCTTGCAATGTGACCAGAACTACCATGCGAGGTGGGGGACTATAGCCTTGTCAACGTTCCCACTGCCATCTAAGCTACTCTCACGCTTCAATGACAGAGTTAAGGTTTTATCTGCAACCAGGGTATCCCACAGAGCCAATAATATTCACCATCTGGTCTTTCAAAGAAAACCTTTGCCCCTGCTTTAGAAAACAGATGAAAAACAGATTGATATAGAAAAATGGGATAATAAAGACAAGCAGGAATGACATGACTTAACAGCCATGAAAAACTAGAAGAACTAGTAATAATTCTCCAGAGAATGTAATGGGAGAAAGGATGGAGAGTTAAAAACTGAAGAAAGTAAACAATCATATTATGAATTATTGCTGGGCTAAATTTTAGAGCTGAAGTTTGCCAAAGGAAGTGCTTGTTACTTTCTTCAGCACAAACATTGAAGCAGCAGTGCCAAAAAAATGGAGGGGCAAGTGTGTGTTTGTGTGTGTTTGGGTGTGTGTGGTTTGTATGTGTGTGTGGGTGTGAGTGTGGGTGTGTCAGTGTGTAAGGGAGATAACATGCATCCACACACTCATCCCCATATAAGAAGTCACAAATGGGTGAGCAACATGGTGCTAAGTCAGCAGGAGGACGGACAGAAGGGAATTCAAAGAACAATTGCACTGGGGTACTGTTTCCAACTACACAGATGGGCAGAAGACAGAGTTTCCTTCATACACATTCCTTTTTTTTTTTTTTTTTTTTTTTTTTT
>NW_022316956.1:1493-1630 GCF_002776525.5 Piliocolobus tephrosceles
TATACATGTGCCATGTTGGTGTGCTGCACCCATCAACTCGTCAGCACCCATCAATTCATCATTTATATCAGGTATAACTCCCCAATGCAATCCCTGCTTGGTGTGAGTTGTTAATTTGATTTTGCTTTTGTAAACAG
>NW_022316957.1:0-137 GCF_002776525.5 Piliocolobus tephrosceles
CTGTTTACAAAAGCAAAATCAAATTAACAACTCACACCAAGCAGGGATTGCATTGGGGAGTTATACCTGATATAAATGATGAATTGATGGGTGCTGACGAGTTGATGGGTGCAGCACACCAACATGGCACATGTATA
>NW_022316957.1:237-1630 GCF_002776525.5 Piliocolobus tephrosceles
AAAAAAAAAAAAAAAAAAAAAAAAAAAGGAATGTGTATGAAGGAAACTCTGTCTTCTGCCCATCTGTGTAGTTGGAAACAGTACCCCAGTGCAATTGTTCTTTGAATTCCCTTCTGTCCGTCCTCCTGCTGACTTAGCACCATGTTGCTCACCCATTTGTGACTTCTTATATGGGGATGAGTGTGTGGATGCATGTTATCTCCCTTACACACTGACACACCCACACTCACACCCACACACACATACAAACCACACACACCCAAACACACACAAACACACACTTGCCCCTCCATTTTTTTGGCACTGCTGCTTCAATGTTTGTGCTGAAGAAAGTAACAAGCACTTCCTTTGGCAAACTTCAGCTCTAAAATTTAGCCCAGCAATAATTCATAATATGATTGTTTACTTTCTTCAGTTTTTAACTCTCCATCCTTTCTCCCATTACATTCTCTGGAGAATTATTACTAGTTCTTCTAGTTTTTCATGGCTGTTAAGTCATGTCATTCCTGCTTGTCTTTATTATCCCATTTTTCTATATCAATCTGTTTTTCATCTGTTTTCTAAAGCAGGGGCAAAGGTTTTCTTTGAAAGACCAGATGGTGAATATTATTGGCTCTGTGGGATACCCTGGTTGCAGATAAAACCTTAACTCTGTCATTGAAGCGTGAGAGTAGCTTAGATGGCAGTGGGAACGTTGACAAGGCTATAGTCCCCCACCTCGCATGGTAGTTCTGGTCACATTGCAAGGAAGTAAGAGCTAGATAGAACCTAGCTTTGTTGGATTTCAAATCCCTTGGGTCAGAAATACACACAGTGGGTCTGGCATGTAGCTCAGGCCTGTAACCCCAGCACTTTGGGAGGCAGAGGTGGGTGGATCATGAGGTCAGTTGATCGAGACCATCCTGGCTCACACAGTGAAACCCCGTCTCTACTAAAAGTGCAAAACATTAACCAGGTATGATGGAGGGTGCCTGCGGTCCTAGCTGCTAGTGAGGCTGAGGCAGGAGAATGTCATGAACCCGGGAGGTGGAGCTTGCAATGAGCCAAGATCCCACCACCACACTCCAGCCTGGGTGACTGAGCAAGACTCTCAACGTCTCAAAACAAAACAAAACAAACAAACAAAAAGATATACACAGTGGTGTTACCAATGAGTATAACCATCCATGTTCCCACCCATCCATCATTCACCTATATTGTTATATTTTATTTATCTGTGCTAGAAGCTGTGGAATCGCTTATATTATTCCCCAGTTTCTCATAGGTTTATTTCTTTTGCGAATCTGCTGAAGTTTTTGTTTTTCTTTTATCTCCTTTCTTTCTTTCTTTCTCTTTCTTTCTTTCTTTTCCTTCCTTCCTTCCTTCCTTCCTTCCTTCCTTCCTTCCTTCCTTC
>NW_022316958.1:0-1018 GCF_002776525.5 Piliocolobus tephrosceles
TGGAAGATACCACAAAGCTTGTCACCATTTCCCACATACTAGTGAAGTGGCATGGCATCTCTAATAAACAAAAGATAAAGCTGTGATAGTTCTTGTAGAATCCTATGTATTTCCATAAGAAAACTAGAAGACTTCTCACATAAAGTCACAGACAGCATTCTCATGATCTGAAAGTATGGCACATTCAGCTCAAGGGACCCTGAGTGTCTGCTGGCGTAAGTGAAACTTCACGTGGACTGGAGCAAGTTAGCACCAGCACTGGACAAGAGTTAACAGAGGTAGATGGTAAGTTAAGGACCATACAAATTGGTGAGAACACCAAGGAATTAATTAGCTTGCCTTAGAAATTTCCATCTGACATCCATTAGGGGAAGCTAAAACCAACTCTCCCTCATGTCACTTACCTAGAAAAGAGAGGCAATGTAGCACTTTGCGCTCTATTTGTCTTCTTTCTACCTGAACTATGTGTGCTATATATATATGTCCTTGCAAATAAAAGAGACCATTATATGTCACGTGATACACCAATTTATACAAAAGGAAGTTTTGTCTTCTATAAAGGATGGAAGAAGTAATCCATAAAGGAAGAAATTCTGAGGCACTGAGAGATCTCACAACTAATTTTAACAGATTGGGGTGGATGTAATACTTTATGCCTGTAATCCCAGTACTTTGGGGGGCTGAGGTAGGCAGACTGCTTGAGCCCAGGAGTTTGAGAACAGCCAAAGCAACAGCATGAAAGAAGAAATTCATCTCTACAAAAAATACATCTTTATAGGTATACTGAAACTTATGGGCGTGGTGGTGTGTGCCTGTAGTCCCTGTTACACTGGAGGCTGACAGGGAAGAATCACATAACCACAGCAGGGGTCACGGTGGCAGTAAGCTAAAATACCTTGATGAAAGAAAGAAAGAAAGAAAGAAAGAAAGAAAGAAAGAAAGAAAGAAAGAAAGAAAGAAAGAAAGAAAGAAAGGAAGGAAGGAAGGAAGGAAGGAAGGAAGGAAGGAAGGAAGGAAG
>NW_022316959.1:0-1018 GCF_002776525.5 Piliocolobus tephrosceles
CTTCCTTCCTTCCTTCCTTCCTTCCTTCCTTCCTTCCTTCCTTCCTTTCTTTCTTTCTTTCTTTCTTTCTTTCTTTCTTTCTTTCTTTCTTTCTTTCTTTCTTTCTTTCTTTCTTTCATCAAGGTATTTTAGCTTACTGCCACCGTGACCCCTGCTGTGGTTATGTGATTCTTCCCTGTCAGCCTCCAGTGTAACAGGGACTACAGGCACACACCACCACGCCCATAAGTTTCAGTATACCTATAAAGATGTATTTTTTGTAGAGATGAATTTCTTCTTTCATGCTGTTGCTTTGGCTGTTCTCAAACTCCTGGGCTCAAGCAGTCTGCCTACCTCAGCCCCCCAAAGTACTGGGATTACAGGCATAAAGTATTACATCCACCCCAATCTGTTAAAATTAGTTGTGAGATCTCTCAGTGCCTCAGAATTTCTTCCTTTATGGATTACTTCTTCCATCCTTTATAGAAGACAAAACTTCCTTTTGTATAAATTGGTGTATCACGTGACATATAATGGTCTCTTTTATTTGCAAGGACATATATATATAGCACACATAGTTCAGGTAGAAAGAAGACAAATAGAGCGCAAAGTGCTACATTGCCTCTCTTTTCTAGGTAAGTGACATGAGGGAGAGTTGGTTTTAGCTTCCCCTAATGGATGTCAGATGGAAATTTCTAAGGCAAGCTAATTAATTCCTTGGTGTTCTCACCAATTTGTATGGTCCTTAACTTACCATCTACCTCTGTTAACTCTTGTCCAGTGCTGGTGCTAACTTGCTCCAGTCCACGTGAAGTTTCACTTACGCCAGCAGACACTCAGGGTCCCTTGAGCTGAATGTGCCATACTTTCAGATCATGAGAATGCTGTCTGTGACTTTATGTGAGAAGTCTTCTAGTTTTCTTATGGAAATACATAGGATTCTACAAGAACTATCACAGCTTTATCTTTTGTTTATTAGAGATGCCATGCCACTTCACTAGTATGTGGGAAATGGTGACAAGCTTTGTGGTATCTTCCA
>NW_022316960.1:0-11336 GCF_002776525.5 Piliocolobus tephrosceles
CCAAGGTCACTCCTAGCTCTTTTTATTTCTTTTTGAGGCAAGGTCTCATTCTGTTACCCAGGCTGGAGTGCAGTGGCGTGATCATAGCTCACTGCAGCCTTCATCTCCCTGGCTCAGGTGATCCTCCCAGCTCAGCTTCCAGACACCATCATGCCTAACTAATTTTTTTATTGTTAATACAGTCAAAGTCTCACTATGTTTCCTAGGCTGGTCTTGAACTCCTGAGCTCAAGCAATCCTGTTGTCTTGGTATCCGAAGGTGTTGAGATTATAGATGTGAGCTACCATGCCTGGCCTCTAGCTCATTTAAAAAGCAACTAATACTTCATAATAAGGAGGTACAACCCAGTAAATTAAGTTTTTTACTGAATTTCAGCTATTTTAAATCACTCTTTAAACAAACACTCATCTTCCAGAATTAAGAAAAACAAACCTTCATGGTGAAACCCTGTCTCTACCAAAAGTACAAAAATTAACTGGGCGTAGTGCTGCACGCCTGTAGTCCCAATTACTCCAGAGTTTGAGGCAGGAGAATAGCTTGAACCGGGGAGGCAGAGCTTGTAGTGAGCTGAGATCATGTCACTGCACTCCAGCCTGATGACAGAGCGAGATTCCATCTCAAGAAAAAAAGAAAAACCTTTAATTCACCTTGAACTCAATATCACATCTGAGCAAATGTTTTTGCTTCAGCCTTTAAATACAAGCCCAGAAAGTTATTAAAGCAAATGTTTTCATTTATGTTATTTTCTTCTTTGAACTCTGTAGTTAATTATATAAATATAATATAATATAAAGTTAAATTATCTCATCGTTGTACGAGAGGGTTTTCTTTAGTTTGCCTGAAAAACATTTTAAATCCAAAGTGTAAAAGTCATTCCTGATGTCACCACCTCTCTTTAAAATTGTAAGAAGCAATAAGGTAAAGTCCCCTTCCCATCCTCATCCCCTGGAGATCACCACTGTTGGCAACTGGGTACACATCCTTTCTTAACATTTCCTGCATTTATATAGATACATGGGTGTTAGTTAATATTTATTAAAATATAATCAGCATATACTTATTGGTCTGCAATGTTCTTTTACATCTTTCTAATTAATATGGATGCTTTTCCAGGTCACTACTTTGGATCCAATGTATTCCTTTTAAAGGTTATGTAATATTCAGTTGTATAAACATGCCATAATTTATTCCACCTTTCTTCTACTTACTGACATTCCATTTGTTTTCTTCGTCTTTTTTTTTTTTTTTTTTTTTTGTTTGCTTCCTCAACACTCCCAGTGTAATAACTGGATCCTTACACTGCTCCCAACAATGCTGCTCCCTACAAACATTCTTCCCTCAACCCTGCATCTCCCTGAACTTGTCACCTGGTCTTTCCAAAAGAACTGGCCTCACACACTATCTATATATTCATTTATCAATCATTTTTCAACTCTGCAGTTTTTCTGTCTTGCCACTCTTCTGAAATTGCTCTCACTAAAGACATCCATGCTGTATAGCTGCTGCCCAATTCAGAAACTTTTCTTCCCAGTCTTCATCTCACTCAATATGACTGCTTCTCTTGAACCTTAGCTTCCTGAAGTCCATTCTTCCCTTGCATACTGAAACAACACTCTTCTGGTTCTTTCCTTACCTCTAATGGCTATTTCTCAGTTTCCTCTACTTGTGCCACCTCACCCGTTTCTTTCATGTCAGTGTTCCTCAGAGTTCTACTTTTGGCCTTCCTTTCTTCTTCCTCTGCATGTCTTCCTGGTGTTCTCATCCATTCTGATGATGTCAACTACCACCTAAACACTAAAGATTTCCAAGTCTAACTGTAAACCCCACTCTTCTCCTGCTCTACAAATACCCAAATCTATCTGATCTACAAATACCCAACATCTCCCTAGAGTCACATGAAACTCTCCTTGTCTGTAGCTGAACTGTTGATCTCTCCCCTCCCACTATAACCCAATCTTCTTCCTGTATTCCATAACTCAATCACATTTCCACCCATCCTTGTCACCCAAACTAAACAAATCAGTCTTCTTTAACTTCTTGCCTACTTTCATATCTAGTTTTTCAATTGGTTCTACAATTTATCTGAAAAATTCTGTTGTCACTTACCACATTCCTAAAGATATCCTCTCTACCCTTGCCTGCATTTTTATAATACTTCACAACTGATATCCCAGCCTTTAATCATATAACCTTCATATCATTCTCCATATGGCAATTAATATTATTTTCTGACACAGCCCATTTCAATCCCCTGTTTAAAAGCCGCCATTATCCTCTAATACCCATAGGATTAACAAATATTTATATATAATTATATTTAATATATCATAAACATATAATAATGTATAATAAGAAGCCTTTAACTATCAGATTCCATTTTACCTAACCATTACCCCCAACTAATCTCCCTATCTTTCAGCCATTTCCCTATGCTGGCTGGACTTCCACTTGTATTTGAGTCTTTGTTCAGGGTATTTTAGTCAACCTGGAATTTTCACCCACTCTCTCTCATTACAATTTTATTTTTCTTATTAGGACTCATCTCAAAATTATCACCTCTGAATTCTTACCCAGCTCTCTTACCAATTATAGGAATAGAAATTTCCTATTCTGTGCGGCCAAAGCCCTTTGTCCACATCTCTCTTGCTGGGATAACACTCCTAGTATTATGATTATTGGTATCATCTGGTATTATAATTGTTTCATCTGGTATCATTTGTTTCTGTGTCTACCTTCTCCACAACACTGTGGCACCTAATGAACAAAGTCCATGTCTTTCAGATGTTTGTACGTCATCACACAACTCTTGTGTCCTGCATATAATAAACACCAACAAATGTTTGGAATTTAGAGAGTTTGGAAAGAACGGACGAAGTGGTCTGGTCTCAGGTCTCTGTCTCCAATCTTCTGTGCTACAGATGATGTTGCAGAGCACAGTGGTGGCTAGAAAATTGAGGAAACTTAGCATGGGTGCTTTGTTTACTTTTTTGCATTCATAATGGAGTTCTAGGATCAGCATTCAATCAACGATTTCACCGAGGTTGGCTGGAAAAAGTTTCTCCCTTTGGGAGACAAGTTAGCAGTTAAGAGGATTCCTTTCTGCTTTTGGAATTAGGGAGCTATTTCCAATTATGAGAGACCACAAATGGGTAGATGAGATACTAAGTGGGAAGGACACAGACTGTCTCTTCTCAGGATGAGTTTTAAGGAATTATTCCCAAATAGGACTTCATGTATTTCCTGATAACAAATCTTAATTTTCAATAATTGCTCCTGAGTGTAGAACAGTACAAATGAATACAATATTTATTTGCTAGAGTTCTTATATCCTTGAATTAATTAATCAACAAGCGAAATCTCTGAACCCCACGTATGAGAATCTAGAAATACTGTTAATTTAGAAATATCAGCAGTAGCAGGATATATTATTTTTGAAATCTGCCCCACATTTAGTAAATGCCTCCCCTGAGGGCACTTATCTCCTAAAAACCATATGTCCTGTGTAGATTAACACATTATAATTAAAGTTTCCATGGCTGCTTAAGCTAGCCATCTGTGTGGAATCATTCAATCAATGCAGTCAACACTGCCTAAGAATCTTCTAGGTGCTAGGCACTAATGATACAGATCCAAGAAAATGAAGTTATTAGAAAACAGGTGGCAGTAACCCTTGAGTTTCCTGGTTACTGTCAAAGATTTCAAGAAATCAGAAAAGCAACATGGCATAGTAGAAAGAGCTTTGAAGCCAATAAACTGGGTTTCTATCCCTATTCCATTACTTTTTAGTCATGTAACTTTAGGCAAGTCACCTGATATCGCTGGGATTTCTTAATCTTCACAATAGGGTGAATACTACCTATGTCATGGAGAGGTGAGGCAATTAATATATGAAAAGCATTTAACACAGTATCTCTTACATAGTAAATACTCAATAAATATAAATATTTCTATTTATGATGATGAATGAATGATGGTATTTTTCAAATCAGCCTTTCACATTTTTAAAACAGATGTGCATAGAATGGCTTGCTTACAAACCAAGTGAAGTTATGATATAGTCTTAGAGCCAAAGAATTCACAAGGCAGAGTTCTCAGCTAACGGATGAAGTGTTATGACAACCAAAGTATTAAGTTGGATACCGTAATACGAACTTTTCATATTGAATTAATTTGTATGTGGAAAGTCGTAAATGACCTTCATGAAATTTTGTTTTAAAACAAGAGACCTGGTTTTCTTTATTTTTTATTTTTTTATTTATTTTTATCATGAAGGTCTGGTTGTTCTGAAAAGGTTCTTTGACCCTAGGACTATATTTCCATTTAAAAAAGACATTTCTGGTATTTTTGTAAGATGATACATGAGCTCTGGAGTTTTAAATGAGTGGCAACTAACAAAATGTTTAAAGAGTTTTAGCTGCAGATCTAAATATCATACTACCTAAAAAATACACAGAAATATTTCCTCTGTATGAAACTGCTTAATCTTAGGATATGGAGATGCTTCCACATACAACAGTCATGTTTATTAAACGGCTTGACTGTCAATGTTTGGTATAGTAACAAACAAATCACTATGATTCATAGCGACTTTTGAAAATCTATGCAAGCATTTTCATCGTTTCATGTACATTATTTTTAAATTTTCTTTTATATTATTATACCTTGCCATTTTACCTTGCTAAAAATACAGTAGGGGTTTGTCCCACCAAGCACATACTTTACTGACTATTTAAATAACTAATTTAATTACACATATTTTTCAACTAACACTTTCTGAATTTGACTCATTTAGCTTCATTCCTCTCTCTCTCAGATGCTTTTGTAATTTATTTTAAATATGTAAGTTTTATAGTGAAGGAACATAATATTTGGATTAGCCTTTTTATGTGATGTGAGCCAGTGGATAAGTACTTCTACTTATTTACTCCCAATTATAAACACACAAAATTTTTGCTCAAAAAATGCTGCTAGCATGAATTTCAAAAGGCATTTTTTCCCCTTCAGACTCTTATAAGGTGTGTGCCTGCTACCTCTGTGGTATGGCATTTTAGTTCCAGCAACTACACCTTTTCCCACCACTTGAAGATACTATATGTCTAGAATAATGTTGTCCAACAAACTTTTTGCCATGATGAAATGTTGCATGAGATCCAGAATAGCAACCACTAGCCAGACGCTGCTAGTAAGTACTTGAAATGTAATTAGTATGACTGATAAACTGAATTTTTTACTTTACTTAATTTTAATTAATTTAAATCAAAATAGACATATATGGCTAGTGGCTATAGTATTGGACAGAACAGGTCTTGAATGCATGTTGAAATAGCTGGAGCAGTGGACAAGTGTGGTTACTATGTCCTCACGCCCCACTTCTTTCTCAAGCTATTCAATGCTCACCCATAGCAGAATATGTCAAGGCTCATTTCTACCACTGACCACTCTAATCCACAGGGATTATATTCTTCTCTGAAATTCTACATAGTTAGCTGTGTACAGGAAATTGACAATTTAGTGCCAGATTATACCTTGCACAATAGTCTAACTTTAATATGCCTAAGTTTTAGCATAATATAAATAATACTACCATCTTCTGTTCATTGAAAGCTTATAGTACTAAACACTTTATACACATCTTATTTCATTGTCATAATAGGCTTGTGAAGTATGTATTATAATCTTCATTTTTACCTATGAGGAAATTGTGGCTCAGAAAGATGAAGTGACTAGCTCCAGTCAAACAGCTAGTGAGTAGGAGAGCTGGAACTTGAAATCAGATTCATGACTGGGTAGCAACCTTGTAGGCAGGCTCCTATGAGATACGTAAACACAATTTGAGTATTGGAGCCATCATAATAAACCTAAACCTGTCTGAGAAAAATACATTGTAACAATTACAACTTAGTGGGAATAAAAGTTTGTGATTCAATTTAAATTAAAAAGTATTTAATTTATAGTGAAAGATCATTCCATAGTTCTTCCATCACAGACTAGATACATCACTTTCTTAAAGACCAGTTGCTCCCTCTAGTGAGCATCAATAGGAATGACATGCTTAGCATGTATTTAAAAGTGACAATCTCAGCAGGAGCTGTACTTTCCTTAAGGATCTCTTGGAAGTTTGTAGACCCGAATTTTAGTAATCACAAAAAATGAGAGTTTCTAGTTTTATTAGGTGGGGTCATGGATGCTAGATATCATACTATCCAAGGGAAGTCTCCCTGAACAAAAAATTTCCTCCTTCCCAGAGGGAAAACCTATTTATATTTATCTGAGCCTGGAATTTAACATAATTTTACATATAAACACTAAATATGTTTACACTGATTTAATGTGCAATAAGCTTTCCAGGAAGGAAATTATGGTATTTCATCTAATTTAAGACATCAATTGTAAAACATAGTATTATTTAAGTATCACCAAGAAAGGAAGACAAGGAGAAAAAACACTGCCAATTAAACTGTGACATGATGCATTCTTATACATAATTATTTTATGTTTTAAAAAATAACTCTTTTAGGCTTAGTTAGACAGAAATAAAATATCATACTTGGAAATATATGGAAAGAAAGAGAAAAGCAAAACAAACTGTTAAGGTATTCTTAAAACTTCTTCATATTCAGAAAATTCACTGAAAGTTTGGTTCAGAGTTGTCAAATTCCATATTTTTTTCCAAACAATACTATCCTCTCTGCTATCAAGTGTTTTAATGATGCAATATTTCCTAAAACAGTGCTCAACTCTTCTGTCTAGAAGAGTTTTCATTCAAGCCACAAATTATGTGAGTTTTGATGTCAGTACTCTTTTGAGTCTTCTAAGGAGATTAATGGAAAGTTTTAAGACAACAAACAGCACATATTCTTTCTTCAGATGGTCTTTAGTTTGTCCAGAAATGAAATTGGTAACAATAACCGGGTTCACACATGCTCAGGCAGTGATGATGGCAATGATGTAATGACTGACACATGGCCGACTGTGCTTGTAAGACATATCCTGATTTAAGAAATGTGAAATGTATTTCCTGTAATGGAAGAAATACATTAACATGTACCAAGGGGAGCTTTTCCTTTTTCTTTTACAGAACTTAACAAAGATTGGGTCACCATTTCAGAAAACCTCATCACCAAGGTATGTGAATCACAAGTAGAACATAGCCATACTCCATCCATGGTGATTATATCAACGAGTATAACTTTCTAATGACTTTGCTATTTCTTACAGTGTAGGCAATGTTAATATCCTTACATATCAAAATAGGCACTATTATAAATTGCTTTTATTTCTCTTTTATTATGTCATTATATTGATGTTTTTCTATTTACATGTGTAGGCGGGTTATATTGTCTATTAATTTCATTTCAGGAAAGTAAAGACTCTTTTAGAAGATATCTGTTACAAAAAGATGGCCTTCAGTCTGATAGAGTTAAGATAATACTGAATTTGGGGATCATCAATAACTGCCTCTCCTCTGAAAATAAAGAAAATATTTGGGTACTTTCTTTACAAATATTATATTAATATGCTTGTAGATAGGGGAAAGAGGGAAGAGAGAAGAAAATTGTGTATCAATTTAACATCAAGGATTGTTACTCATTTTAAGAAAGTGAGTTCACCTCCCATTCACAATTGCTTCAAAGAGAATAAAATACCTAGGAATCCAACTTACAAAGGATGTGAAGGACCTCTTCAAGGAGAACTACAAACCACTGCTCAACGAAATAAAAGAGGACACAAACAAATGGAAGAACATTCCATGCTCATGGATAGGAAGAATCAATATTGTGAAAATGGCCATACTGCCCAAGGTAATTTATAGATTCAATGCCATCCCCATCAAAGTACCTAATGACTTTCTTCACAGAATTGGAAAAAACTACTCTAAAGTTCATATGGAATCAAAAAAGAGCCTGCATTGCCAAGACAGTCCTAAGCCAAAAGAACAAAGCTGGAGGCATCATGCTACCTGACTTCAAACTATACTACAAGGGTACAGTAACCAAAACGGCATGGTACTGGTACCAAAACAGAGATATAGACCAATGGAACAGAACAGGGCCCTCAGAAATAATACCAATCATCTTCAACCATCTGATCTTTGACAAGCCTGACAAAAACAAGAAATGGGGAAAGGATACCCTATTTAATACATGGTGCTGGGAAAACTGGCTAGCCATATGTAGAAAGCTGAAACTAGATCCCTTCCTTACAACTTATACAAAAATTAATTCAAGATGGATTAAATACTTAAATGTTAGACCTAAAACCATCAAAACCCTAGAAGAAAACCTAGGCAATACCATTCAGGACATAGGCATGGGCAAGGACTTCATGACTTAAACACCAAAAGCAATGGCCACAAAAGCCAAAATTGACAAATGGGATCTAATTAAACTAAAGAGCTTCTGCACAGCAAAAGAAACTACCATCAGAGTGAACAGGCAACCTATGGAATGGGAGAAAATGTTTACAATCTACCCATCTGACAATGGGCTAATATCCAGAATCTACAAAGAACTTAAACAAATTTACAAGAAAAAATCAAACAACCCCATCAAAAAGTGGGTGAGGGATATGAACAGCACTTCTCAAAAGAAGACATTTATGCAGCCAACAGACACATGAGAAAATGCTCATCACCACTGGCCAGATAAATGCAAATCAAAACTGCAATGAGATACCATCTCACACCAGCTAGAATGGTGATCATTAAAAAGTCAGGAAACAACAGGTGCTGGAGAGGATATGGAGAAATAGGAACACTTTTACACTGTTGGTGGGACTGTTAACAAGTTTACCTATTGTGGAAGACAGTGTGGTGATTCCTCGAGGATCTAGAGCTAGAAGGACCATTTGACCCAGACATTCCATTACTGGGTATATACCCAAAGGATTATAAATCATGCTGCTATAAAGACACATGCACACGTATGTTTATTGCAGCACTATTCACAATAGCAAAGACTTGGAACCAATCCCAATGTCCATCAATGATAGACTGGATTAAGAAAATGTGGCACATATACACCATGGAATACTACGCAGTCATAAAGAAGGATGAGTTCATTTCCTTTGTAGGGACATGGATGAAGCTGGAAACCATCATTCTCAGCAAATTATCACAAGGACAGAAAACCAAATACCGCATATTCTCACTCATAGGTGGGAATTGAACAATGAGAACACTTGGACACAGAGTGGGGAACATCACACACCAGGGCCTGTCATAGGGTGGGGGGAGGGGTAGGGATAGTATTAGGAGATACACCTAATGTAAATGACAAGTAAACGAGCTAACAGGTGCAGCACATCAACATGGCACATGTATACATATGTAACAAACCTGCACATTGAGCGCATGTACCGTAGAACTTAAAGTATAATAATAGTTTTTTAAAAAGTGAGTTCACACTTGTTCAGAGAGTACAGGCTTTTGAGACAAACTTTCTGGGTTTGAATCATGGATCTATGACATTCTGTGTCATTTTGGCCAAGTGACAGTCTCTCTTTGCCTCGGTTTCCTATTGAGTAAAATGAAGGTCATAAATGCATTACCTCATGGTGTTCTTATGACAACTAAAAGATGTGATACACTGGATGTTGTTTATAAAAGTGGCTGGTACATCAGGAGCAGTAAATAAGTGAAAGCTATCATTAATTATAATGGTAAAACCTACCTTTCTGCAAAACAGAAATGTCTGAACTTCTGCTAAACTCCTTGCTACTCGAGAAATCATTCCCAAAGAATCTATGATTCCTTGATATTATGGAGAAAAACCTCGGGGCTTTTTGCAGATGTTTTCCCATAGAACCGTATTAGAAAAAGATTCAACTATTTTTGGGGGTAGTGAAGATTTTTGTCAATTGCCACAGAAATGCTCTGTCATGGACCAATATATCCTATATTGTAAAGTGCAAAAAGGTGATATATGAAGCATAGTCAAAATATATTTCCTCTGCAAATAAAATATAATGCCGGTACAGATACACTGCTAGCTTTTGTAAGATCATTTAAGGTTTATTTTATTCAAATCAACAAATATTGTTAAGAATCTACCCAAATCTATCCGAGTGCGGTGGCTCACGTCTGTAATCCCAGCACTTTGGGAGGCTGAGGCAGGCGGATCACCTGAGGTCAGAAATTCAAGACCAGCCTGACCAACATGGTGAAAACCCGTCTCTACTAAAAATGCAAAAATTAGCCGTGCGTGGTGGCCAGTGTCTGTAGTCCCAGCTATATGGAAAGCTGAGGCAGGAGCATTGTTTGAAACTGGGAGGTGGAGGTTGCAGTGAGCCAAGATCATGCCACTGCACTCCAGCCTGGGCGACAGAGCGAGACTCCATCTCAAAAAGAATCTATCCAAATTTGAGCCCCATGCTATGATGAATAAAGGCAAAAGAAGCTGCAACTGTGCTCTCATCCCATGAGATGATGCTGGAATGCTGGGATGATGAGACTGACACATGTAAATCAACTAGTCACTAAGAGGAAAAGCATAATTAAGTCCCAAATTGCACAGTGCAGCTCATAAAAGACTTGCAGGAATTCAGGTGAGGAAGATTAAGCAGCATAGGGTACTTAGGAAAGAGGCACCCAGGAGAAGGGAGAATTTACCAGTTACTGTATGTATGACTTGTTAGTTAGCTTCTCAGTGTTACTGTTTCCTCTTTTATGAAATTTGATAATTTAATGCACGTAAAATGCCTAGCCCATTCTAAAGTAAGACAGGTTTTTGGTAAGCCTTAGAGAATGTGTAATATCTACCTAGAAAGAGAATTCTCAGATAGCAGGATAACCTGTGTCATGTAAAAGAAACAGATATCCTTTTTAAGCCTTTTAGATACAAAAAGGTAAACAAAAAATCCACAAGTAATAGTCCTACTATAATAAGTACAATATTCTGTGTTGAATAGCAACCACAGCTTTGCCTGTATGGCAGAATAACTCCCTGAGCACGTGAGCCTTGGTGTATGTTGACATTCCTAGAGAGTTCCTCCTTCCAAGAAAGATTCTTTCTTTAAAAAAATATAGGACATAAAGTATGCATATTTGCTTTTCCCTCTAAAATCGTTGCCCTTTACTGACCCTTCTCCTGAGCACTTGTCCAAAAGCAACAGTAACCTGAGCTTTCCATTACCTACAAGGAATAGTTTTAATCATAATCACTTCTCTAATGTGGTTTTCTTCCAGTATATAGAGAACATGAGATATACTACTTCTAATTTTATGTGCTCTGTATATTCAAATATTCCTTATCACAGCTTTACAAATGTTCTGACAAGAAGAGAAGGGTTTTTAAAGAGTCTCAATGCTATTTGGGGGAAATTACATTCAGCAGAGT